>NC_136798.1:3720583-3875583 GCF_951216825.1 Electrona antarctica | reverse complement strand
AAGTGGGGCACGGGAAGGTGCAGTTGGGTCGACCCAAAGTGGGGCACGGGAAGGTGCAGTTGGGTCGACCCAAAGTGGGGCACGGGAAGGTGCAGTTGGGTCGACCCAAAATGGGGCACGGGGAGGTGCAGTTGGGTCGCGAATTGGCAACCGAAAAAAAGAAAACATGATTCGTTTTTTTGCAAGAAACGGGAAAAAGTGACCAGCGTGGAGGACGTCAAAGACATCAACCATGCCAGCCATGTTGGCGTGTGGTGGAAATTTTGGGGAACACCTTTTGGTGTTAGCATTACGTTATGCTTTAGCTATTGAAAAATAGCAGATCTACAAGCTCGTAGCGCGCCACCGAGTGGCGCGCTCGACTGACATAGAAACATAGCTTTTTCAGAAAACTGTCAGGATTTAGAAGACATTTTTAGAATCTGATCTCAGGTCAAAATGGGTTAACATTCCATTTTTGCCACGGCCATGAGTGGACAATAACATTACCAGAAACACATGCAGTAAATAGATAGCCCAGAATGACCATAACAGGTCTGTAACTCTGACAGTTTTCAAATGGAACCTTAATGACCTTTGTCAAAGCATTGACCATATTGTAGTCTAGACTCTAGCTGGTGTCAATTATGCGTGCACATTACCACACCTAAATCTAAAACACCCATTATTCAATGTAATTAGCCACACCTGTAGTACTTACATCCATAGCCTGTCAACATTTTTGTTCCCTTCGGTAGTTTTTAACTTTAATAGGCCAGGAAACAAACAAAGGTCGCCTACAGTATAGGGCTTAGTTACCCTTTAATGACACAACACAGCCTGAGTAGCCTTGAGAGGCTTGAGAGGTAGTAATCTGGCAGCGGTAACCAGCGATTAGCCAGACTGACAAACATAATGACCTGGAATCTCTGCTGTTTTCAGCACTGCCTCCTTTGGGGTTGGGCAACTTCATGACGATGGAGAGAGAGAGACACTATAGTTCCACACTCACTCCAGAGGGCCACTATAGTTCCACACTCACTCCAGAGGGCCACTATAGTTCCACACTCACTCCAGAGGGCCACTATAGTTCCACACTCACTCCAGAGAGACACTATAGTTCCACACTCACTCCAGAGAGACACTATAGTTCCACACTCACTCCAGAGGGCCACTATAGTTCCACACTCACTCCAGAGAGACACTATAGTTCCACACTCACTCTAGAGGGCCACTATAGTTCCACACTCACTCCAGAGGGCCACTATAGTTCCACATTCACTCCAGAGGGACACTATAGTTCCACACTCACTCTAGAGGGCCACTATAGTTCCACACTCACTCCAGAGGGCCACTATAGTTCCACATTCACTCCAGAGGGCCACTATAGTTCCACACTCACTCCAGAGGGCCACTATAGTTCCACACTCACTCCAGAGGGCCACTATAGTTCCACACTCACTCCAGAGGGCCACTATAGTTCCACACTCACTCCAGAGGGCCACTATAGTTCCACACTCACTCCAGAGGGACACTATAGTTCCACACTCACTCCAGAGGGCCACTATAGTTCCACACTCACTCCAGAGGGACACTATAGTTCCACACTCACTCCAGAGGGCCACTATAGTTCCACACTCACTCCAGAGGGCCACTATAGTTCCACACTCACTCCAGAGGGACACTATAGTTCCACACTCACTCCAGAGGGCCACTATAGTTCCACACTCACTCCAGAGGGCCACTATAGTTCCACACTCACTCCAGAGGGCCACTATAGTTCCACACTCACTCCAGAGGGCCACTATAGTTCCACACTCACTCCAGAGAGACACTATAGTTCCACACTCACTCCAGAGGGCCACTATAGTTCCACACTCACTCCAGAGGGCCACTATAGTTCCACACTCACTCCAGAGGGCCACTATAGTTCCACACTCACTCCAGAGGGCCACTATAGTTCCACACTCACTCCAGAGGGCCACTATAGTTCCACACTCACTCCAGAGGGCCACTATAGTTCCACACTCACTCTAGAGGGCCACTATATTTCCACACTCACTCCAGAGGGCCACTATAGTTCCACAATCACTCCAGAGGGCCACTATAGTTCCACACTCACTCCAGAGGGCCACTATAGTTCCACACTCACTCCAGAGGGCCACTATAATTCCACACTCACTCCAGAGGGCCACTATAGTTCCACACTCACTCCAGAGGGCCACTATAGTTCCACACTCACTCCAGAGGGCCACTATAGTTCCACACTCACTCCAGAGGGCCACTATAGTTCCACACTCACTCCAGAGGGCCACTATAGTTCCACACTCACTCCAGAGGGCCACTATAGTTCCACACTCACTCCAGAGGGCCACTATAGTTCCACACTCACTCCAGAGGGCCACTATAGTTCCACACTCACTCCAGAGAGACACTATAGTTCCACACTCACTCCAGAGGGCCACTATAGTTCCACACTCACTCCAGAGGGCCACTATAGTTCCACACTCACTCCAGAGGGCCACTATAGTTCCACACTCACTCCAGAGGGCCACTATAGTTCCACACTCACTCCAGAGGGACACTATAGTTCCACACTCACTCCAGAGAGACACTATAGTTCCACACTCACTCCAGAGGGACACTATAGTTCCACACTCACTCCAGAGAGACACTATAGTTCCACACTCACTCCAGAGGGCCACTATAGTTCCACACTCACTCCAGAGGGCCACTATAGTTCCACACTCACTCCAGAGGGCCACTATAGTTCCACACTCACTCCAGAGGGCCACTATAGTTCCACACTCACTCCAGAGGGCCACTATAGTTCCACACTCACTCCAGAGGGCCACTATAGTTCCACACTCACTCCAGAGGGCCACTATAGTTCCACACTCACTCCAGAGGGCCACTATAGTTCCACACTCACTCTAGAGGGCCACTATAGTTCCACACTCACTCCAGAGAGACACTATAGTTCCACACTCACTCCAGAGGGCCACTATAGTTCCACACTCACTCCAGAGAGACACTATAGTTCCACACTCACTCCAGAGGGCCACTATAGTTCCACACTCACTCCAGAGAGACACTATAGTTCCACACTCACTCCAGAGGGCCACTATAGTTCCACACTCACTCCAGAGGGCCACTATAGTTCCACACTCACTCCAGAGGGCCACTATAGTTCCACACTCACTCCAGAGGGCCACTATAGTTCCACACTCACTCCAGAGGGCCACTATAGTTCCACACTCACTCCAGAGGGCCACTATAGTTCCACACTCACTCTAGAGGGCCACTATATTTCCACACTCACTCCAGAGGGCCACTATAGTTCCACAATCACTCCAGAGGGCCACTATAGTTCCACACTCACTCCAGAGGGCCACTATAGTTCCACACTCACTCCAGAGGGCCACTATAATTCCACACTCACTCCAGAGGGCCACTATAGTTCCACACTCACTCCAGAGGGCCACTATAGTTCCACACTCACTCCAGAGGGCCACTATAGTTCCACACTCACTCCAGAGGGCCACTATAGTTCCACACTCACTCCAGAGGGCCACTATAGTTCCACACTCACTCCAGAGGGCCACTATAGTTCCACACTCACTCCAGAGGGCCACTATAGTTCCACACTCACTCCAGAGAGACACTATAGTTCCACACTCACTCCAGAGGGCCACTATAGTTCCACACTCACTCCAGAGGGCCACTATAGTTCCACACTCACTCCAGAGGGCCACTATAGTTCCACACTCACTCCAGAGGGCCACTATAGTTCCACACTCACTCCAGAGGGCCACTATAGTTCCACACTCACTCCAGAGGGACACTATAGTTCCACACTCACTCCAGAGAGACACTATAGTTCCACACTCACTCCAGAGGGACACTATAGTTCCACACTCACTCCAGAGAGACACTATAGTTCCACACTCACTCCAGAGGGCCACTATAGTTCCACACTCACTCCAGAGGGCCACTATAGTTCCACACTCACTCCAGAGGGCCACTATAGTTCCACACTCACTCCAGAGGGCCACTATAGTTCCACACTCACTCCAGAGGGCCACTATAGTTCCACACTCACTCCAGAGAGACACTATAGTTCCACACTGGGACGGGGCGGCGGTGGCTCAGGGGTAGAGTGCCTGGATGGTAACCGCAAGGTTGCCAGTTCAAACCCGGGCTCCCCCAGAGTTACTGTCGAAGTGTCCTTGAGCAAGACACTGAACCCCTAATTGCTCCCGATGTGCTAGTTGGTGCCTTGCATGGTTTCCGTTGCCATCGGTGTGTGAATGGGTGAATGTAATGCACAATCTCTGTAAAGCGCCTTGGATAAAGGCGCTATATAAATGCACCATTTACCACACTCACTCCAGAGGGCCACTATAGTTCCACACTCACTCCAGAGGGCCACTATAGTTCCACACTCACTCCAGAGGGCCACTATAGTTCCACACTCACTCTAGAGGGCCACTATAGTTCCACACTCACTCCAGAGGGCCACTATAGTTCCACACTCACTCCAGAGGGCCACTATAGTTCCACACTCACTCCAGAGAGACACTATAGTTCCACACTCACTCCAGAGGGCCACTATATTTCCACACTCACTCCAGAGGGCCACTATAGTTCCACACTCACTCTAGAGGGCCACTATAGTTCCACACTCACTCCAGAGGGCCACTATAGTTCCACACTCACTCCAGAGGGCCACTATAGTTCCACACTCACTCCAGAGGGACACTATAGTTCCACATTCACTCCATAGGTCCACTATAGTTCCACACTCACTCCAGAGGGCCACTATAGTTCCACACTCACTCCAGAGGGCCACTATAGTTCCACACTCACTCCAGAGGGCCACTATAGTTCCACACTCACTCCAGAGGGCCACTATAGTTCCACACTCACTCTAGAGGGCCACTATAGTTCCACACTCACTCCAGAGGGCCACTATAGTTCCACACTCACTCCAGAGGGCCACTATAGTTCCACACTCACTCCAGAGGGCCACTATAGTTCCACACTCACTCCAGAGGGCCACTATAGTTCCACACTCACTCCAGAGAGCCACTATAGTTCCACACTCACTCCAGAGGGCCACTATAGTTCCACACTCACTCCAGAGGGCCACTATAGTTCCACACTCACTCCAGAGGGCCACTATAGTTCCACACTCACTCCAGAGGGCCACTATAGTTCCACACTCACTCCAGAGGGCCACTATAGTTCCACACTCACTCCAGAGGGCCACTATAGTTCCACACTCACTCCAGAGGGCCACTATAGTTCCACACTCACTCCAGAGAGACACTATAGTTCCACACTCACTCCAGAGGGCCACTATAGTTCCACACTCACTCCAGAGGGCCACTATAGTTCCACACTCACTCCAGAGGGCCACTATAGTTCCACACTCACTCTAGAGGGCCACTATAGTTCCACACTCACTCCAGAGGGCCACTATAGTTCCACACTCACTCTAGAGGGCCACTATAGTTCCACACTCACTCTAGTGGTGATTAGTAGTGGTGATTAGTAGTCCACACTCACTCCAGAGAGACACTATAGTTCCACACTCACTCTAGAGGGCCACTATAGTTCCACACTCACTCCAGAGGGCCACTATAGTTCCACACTCACTCCAGAGGGCCACTATAGTTCCACACTCACTCCAGAGGGCCACTATAGTTCCACACTCACTCCAGAGGGCCACTATAGTTCCACACTCACTCCAGAGGGCCACTATAGTTCCACACTCACTCCAGAGGGCCACTATAGTTCCACACTCACTCCAGAGGGCCACTATAGTTCCACACTCACTCCAGAGGGCCACTATAGTTCCACACTCACTCCAGAGGGCCACTATAGTTCCACACTCACTCCAGAGGGCCACTATAGTTCCACACTCACTCCAGAGGGCCACTATAGTTCCACACTCACTCCAGAGGGCCACTATAGTTCCACACTCACTCCAGAGGGCCACTATAGTTCCACACTCACTCCAGAGGGCCACTATAGTTCCACATTCACTCCAGAGGGCCACTATAGTTCCACATTCACTCCAGAGGGCCACTATAGTTCCACATTCACTCCAGAGAGACACTATAGTTCCACACTCACTCCAGAGAGACACTATAGTTCCACACTCACTCCAGAGAGACACTATAGTTCCACACTCACTCCAGAGGGCCACTATAGTTCCACACTCACTCCAGAGGGCCACTATAGTTCCACACTCACTCCAGAGGGCCACTATAGTTCCACACTCACTCCAGAGGGCCACTATAGTTCCACACTCACTCCAGAGGGCCACTATAGTTCCACACTCACTCCAGAGGGCCACTATAGTTCCACACTCACTCCAGAGGGCCACTATAGTTCCACACTCACTCTAGAGGGCCACTATAGTTCCACACTCACTCCAGAGGGCCACTATAGTTCCACATTCACTCCAGAGGGCCACTATAGTTCCACATTCACTCCAGAGGGCCACTATAGTTCCACACTCACTCCAGAGGGCCACTATAGTTCCACATTCACTCCAGAGAGACACTATAGTTCCACACTCACTCCAGAGAGACACTATAGTTCCACACTCACTCTAGAGGGCCACTATAGTTCCACACTCACTCCAGAGGGCCACTATAGTTCCACACTCACTCTAGAGGGCCACTATAGTTCCACACTCACTCTAGTGGTGATTAGTAGTGGTGATTAGTAGTCCACACTCACTCCAGAGAGACACTATAGTTCCACACTCACTCTAGAGGGCCACTATAGTTCCACACTCACTCCAGAGGGCCACTATAGTTCCACACTCACTCCAGAGGGCCACTATAGTTCCACACTCACTCCAGAGGGCCACTATAGTTCCACACTCACTCCAGAGGGCCACTATAGTTCCACACTCACTCCAGAGGGCCACTATAGTTCCACACTCACTCCAGAGGGCCACTATAGTTCCACACTCACTCCAGAGGGCCACTATAGTTCCACACTCACTCCAGAGGGCCACTATAGTTCCACACTCACTCCAGAGGGCCACTATAGTTCCACACTCACTCCAGAGGGCCACTATAGTTCCACACTCACTCCAGAGGGCCACTATAGTTCCACACTCACTCCAGAGGGCCACTATAGTTCCACACTCACTCCAGAGGGCCACTATAGTTCCACACTCACTCCAGAGGGCCACTATAGTTCCACATTCACTCCAGAGGGCCACTATAGTTCCACATTCACTCCAGAGAGACACTATAGTTCCACACTCACTCCAGAGAGACACTATAGTTCCACACTCACTCCAGAGAGACACTATAGTTCCACACTCACTCCAGAGGGCCACTATAGTTCCACACTCACTCCAGAGGGCCACTATAGTTCCACACTCACTCTAGAGGGCCACTATAGTTCCACACTCACTCTAGAGGGCCACTATAGTTCCACACTCACTCTAGAGGGCCACTATAGTTCCACACTCACTCCAGAGGGCCACTATAGTTCCACACTCACTCCAGAGGGCCACTATAGTTCCACACTCACTCCAGAGGGCCACATTGCACATTACTCGTCGTAGCTATTTGAATTGAAATACTGATTTTTTTTTTCAAATGCCTTTCAAATGCCTTTATTATAGTTATGTTGTTATGTTATGTTATGTTATGTTATGTTATGTTATGTTATGTTATGTTAACTTTCCATGCAGGGACAGCGTTAGATAACACTGAGGCAGGCAGTGTTGTTTTTGGGCAGCAAATTTTGAATAGTTTTCATTTTAGTCACCCGTCGCAGCGCGACGCATTGTGAGCTTGTAGATCGGCTATTTTCAGCATGCAACCACGTGTAAAATGACTTATACTGGATCTCTTGTCCACTAGTCCCTTCCTGACAGTCTAGTTTTTATTTGTTGACGAAATTGTCAGTATATTTAGTCTTAGTTTTAGAAATCAAACTAGCTTACTTTTCATTTAGTTTCCGTTTAGTTTTCGTCAGTGGAAAAAGGCAGTCGACGAACATTTTTTCGTCTTAGTTTTAGTCGACGAAATCAACACTGCACTGAGGGAAGGTCGATTCCACTTTCCTCTTCTAAATGGATGGATAACGTATGTGTCGTGTACTCATTTGAACGCAGGGCACATGCAAAGTGGGTTTTAATGAATGAGAAAAATCTGCATTCTCAATCTGAACAAAATAGATGAAGAAACTCTTGCTTGTTTCTTCAGTAAAATCCTCAGTGTTAATCTATCCATTTCTAAATGAGAGAGTTTACAAATGGTACAATATGTATAGTATGCAAATGTTATGCAATGCTAATGTCCATTTAGTTGCATTAGTTAAAGGAGCATTCAGTGATTTGGGTGATTTGGAAAACCACCCAGTCCGCCCCGGTAACAAAATGTGCACATGCACGCTCTACAGTGGGGGGAAGTGCAACAGGCCAACAGCATGTGCACCAAGGCCCGCCCTCACTCGATCATGATTGGAGGAAGGCCCCACTCATCCTGATTGGATGAAGGTTTTGCCACCCGCCACCAAAACTGAAACTAGGGTTTTTTGACCCCAGGGGCTCACTGGGGACAGGGAGGAACTCCTTATATGGTCAGCACACTCTATAGTAGGGAGGATTATAAAATAAGTGATATTTGAATTAAGTCAAATCACTGAATATACCTTTAACACTTTTTGAGAGGATTTCACGGTGATGCACTCAGACAGGAGGTTTCTGTTAACGATTAAAACATATTCTAATTCTATCTTAGTGTATTTGTTTCAATAGCAGACGTCCTTCCATCTCTTTTATGACTGGCGATGCCTCTCTGTCTGGCCGACGCCTGTTGACCTTTTCAGTAATACAGCCTTTGAACAGCTGACTGACAGCGATAGGCCAGGGAATTCATGCAGTGATCCGCACGCACGCACGCACGCACACACGCACGCACGCACGCACGCACGCACGCACGCACGCACGCACGCACGCACGCACGCACGCACGCACGCACGCACGCACGCACGCACGCACGCACGCACACGCTTAAACATGTAGCTATAGGTGTAATGTTAGAGACCACAGAAGTGAACCTTTCAAGCCTGTTTTCAACTGAACAAACAACATGTCAATTTGATTCCCTGCTTTCATATGAAATAATAAATACAAATAAAATAAAGGATTTATATCCTCGGTCAGAAACGCTCGGCGATTCCTTGTATTGAAAATATATGAGTTTGAAGTGGGGCCATCATAGGGGGCGGATGGACATAGTTCTGGACAACCAGCTCTCTGTATATATATGCAGTACATGTGGGCCTATCGGGTCGGATCTGCTGTTCTGGACATGAAGGTGAGTGTTGGACCCGAGTGTGTGTGTGTGTGCCGCTACAATATACGATTGGTTTTAGCTGACTGGGCACAGCGATGAGAGAGAGCTGGCCAGTGACTGAGACACTGTAATTGGCCCGGGTTCTGTTCTGTCTGCTTCTCTCTACACCTCTCTCTCTCTGTGTCCCACCATGTCTCCGTCACTCAGCACCGCACTGTTGTCAGTCCCAAAGGGAGTTGTATTGGAGATGCACTTCCTCCTACATAGTACTGCACATGCAGGCGCACACGCACGCACGCACGCACGCACGCACGCACGCACGCCAACATGTGCCCTGGGACTGCAATATAATACAGACACATCCTCACAAGCACTGCACTCATGTGCGCATACATCCGGCACGAACACACGAAAACATCCAAATCCAAAGATTTACCCACTCACGAGCACGTGGAGGTGCTTGGAGGGCACACACACATTGCGCGCGTGCGTGCGTGTGTGCGTGTGTGCGTGCATGCGGTGCTCATTAGCCTATGATAGATTCAGTGAGCTTGACTTTCAGGCTTTCACAAGAGCCTTGAGGTACAGTATGCTGCCTGCCTGTGCCTAATAACAAGATATCGTGTGTGCGTGTGTGTGTGTGCACGCACGCACGCACGCACGCAAGCAAAGGAAACACCCCCAATATTGTGTATAGAATGATCATTACATTCTATTCACTCAGTGAGTTGTGAGTCTCAAGACAATTATTCTTCCACCTCACCTGCATGTCTATAAGGGCGACTGTGGCTCAGGAGGTAGAGCAGGTCGTCCAATGATCCATGGGTCGGCAGTTCGAATCCCGGCTCTTCCTGTCTACATGTCGAGTAGTGTCCTTGGGCAAGACACTGAACCCCAAATTGCCCACTATGTGCTGGTTGGTGCCTTGCATGGCTTCCGCCGCAATCGGTGTGTGAATGGGTGAATGTAATGTACAATCTATGTAAAGGTGTATGAATGTGTGAATGTAATGTACAATCTATGTAAAGGTGTATGAATGTGTGAATGTAATGTACAATCTATGTAAAGGTGTATGAATGTGTGAATGTAATGTACAATCTATGTAAAGCGCCTTGGATAAAGGTGCTATATAAATGCACCATTTACCATTTTATAAGCAGCAGGTTGATATACAGGTGATGATGGAAACACAGCATGTCTGATAGTCTCTTCCTGCCCTCCTCCTCATGCAGGATCTGACTATTACTGTCACTTAATCCAGGGGTTCTCAACCCGTGGGTCGCGACCCCTCGGGGGGTCGCCAAATTATTTTAGGGGGTCCCCAAATTATTTTTAAAAAAAGAAAGAAAAAAAAAAGATTTCTTTAAAAAAATATATTTTCACGATTTTTCAAAAATAGCAGACCTACAAGCTCGTAGCGCGCCACTCGGTGGCGCGCTATGAGCTTGTAGATCTGCTATTTTTCAATAGCTAAATTATAACAATGCTTAAAACACCAAAAGGGGTTCCCGCCCAAAATGGTTTAAGGTTATTGTAGCAGTCAATTTATATTGGGGGTCGGGAGGGGGCGGGGCGGGGGGTCCCGAGACATTGCCAAAGCATTTCCGGGGGTCCCCGGCCAAAAACGTTGAGAACCCCTGACTTAACCCATTTCCACCTGAGGACGATTCTACAAATGTCTTCTAAATCCTGACAGTTTTCTGAAAAACCTGTGTTTCTATATGTCAGTGGTTATATCAACCTTTTTCATGTCAAGGACCGCCAGATTTATCTGAATTTGGCCGCAGACCCCCATCTGAAAATATGTAGTTTCAGGGACCCCCTGACTATAGTATGTTACTATAGTATGATCCTATAGTATGATACTATAGGATCATCCTATAGTATGATTCTATAGTATGATCCTATAGTATGATACTATAGTATGATTCTATAGTATGATACTATAGTATGATCCTATAGTATGATTCTATAGTATGATCCTATAGTATGATCCTATAGTATGATCCTATAGTATGATACTATAGTATCATACTATAGAATCATACTATAGGATGATCCTATAGTATCATACTATAGGATCATACTATAGTATGATTCTATAGTATGATACTATAGTATGATCCTATAGTATGATCCTATAGTATGATTCTATAGTAGGATCATACTATAGTATGATTCTATAGTATGAGGCATACAGCGCTTTTTGGAACTTTTTCACTAAACTAGGCTGTTATTTTATTTTACACTATGCCCCCCCCCCCCCCCCCCCCCACTCTCTCTCTCTCTCTCTCTCTCTCTCTCTCTCTCTCTCTCTCTCTCTCTCTCTCTCTCTCTCTCTCTCTCTCTCTCTCTCTCTCTCTCTCTCTCTCTCTCTCTCTCTCTCTCTCTCTCTCTCTCTCTCTCTCTCTCTCTCTCTCTCTCTCTCTCTCTCTCTAGAAAGCTGTATAAGATCTATAATTAAATACTATCAGACATATTCCTAACTTAAAGGCTTAGGTTTTTCTTACAAGATGGGTTTATAGGGGAAAAGAAACCAACCACATTTATATGAAAAATGCATATCCTGCTGGCCTTATGTAACATTTTCCTCCACTTCTCTTGCATATAGACCAGTCCTGCTGTCTCCTGTGAAAAAAGGGAGACAGGGAGAATGTATTTTTTTTGCACCTGGCATCAAAGCTAATTATGTCATCGCTGAGTCATCGCTCATGGGTCCACCTGATTGGTCCACCGGCGGGCTTTGATTTCACACAGAATGTTTTGGCACAGTCCTTGTTTGGCCCACAGACACCACGCAGGACTCCATCCCTCTCAGTAGGAGACCCACAGACACCATACAGGCTCCATCCCTCTCAGTAGGAGACCCACAGACACCATACAGGCTCCATCCCTCTCAGTAGGAGACCCACAGACACCATGAGACCAACAGACACCATGAGGCCCACAGACACCACGCAGGACTCCATCCCTCTCAGTAGGAGACCCACAGACACCATGAGACCCACAGACACCATACAGGCTCCATCCCTCTCAGTAGGAGACCCACAGACACCATGAGACCCACAGACACCATGAGACCCACAGACACCATACAGGCTCCATCCCTCTCAGTAGGAGACCCACAGACACCATGAGACCCACAGACACCATACAGGCTCCATCCCTCTCAGTAGGAGACCCACAGACACCATACAGGCTCCATCCCTCTCAGTAGGAGACCCACAGACACCATACAGGCTCCATCCCTCTCAGTAGGAGACCCACAGACACCATGAGACCCACAGACACCATACAGGCTCCATCCCTCTCAGTAGGAGACCCACAGACACCATACAGGCTCCATCCCTCTCAGTAGGAGACCCACAGACACCATGAGACCCACAGACACCATACAGGCTCCATCCCTCTCAGTTTGAGGCCCACAGACACCATGAGACCCACAGACACCATACAGGCTCCATCCCTCTCAGTAGGAGACCCACAGACACCATGAGACCCACAGACACCATACAGGCTCCATCCCTCTCAGTATGAGACCCACAGACACCATGAGACCCACAGACACCATACAGGCTCCATCCCTCTCAGTATGAGACCCACAGACACCATGAGACCCACAGACACCATACAGGCTCCATCCCTCTCAGTAGGAGACCCACAGACACCATACAGGCTCCATCCCTCTCAGTAGGAGACCCACAGACACCATGAGACCCACAGACACCATACAGGCTCCATCCCTCTCAGTAGGAGACCCACAGACACCATACAGGCTCCATCCCTCTCAGTATGAGACCCACAGACACCATGAGACCCACAGACACCATACAGGCTCCATCCCTCTCAGTATGAGACCCACAGACACCATGAGACCCACAGACACCATACAGGCTCCATCCCTCTCAGTGTGAGGCCCACAGACACCATGAGACCCACAGACACCACACAGGACTCCATCCCTCTCAGTATGAGACCCACAGACACCATACAGGCTCCATGCCTCTCAGTAGGAGACCCACAGACACCACGCAGGCTCCATCCCTCTCAGTATGAGACCAACAGACACCATGAGACCCACAGACACCACACAGGACTCCATCCCTCTCAGTATGAGACCCACAGACACCATACAGGCTCCATCCCTCTCAGTAGGAGACCCACAGACACCATGAGACCCACAGACACCATACAGGCTCCATCCCTCTCAGTAGGAGACCCACAGACACCACGCAGGCTCCATCCCTCTCAGTATGAGACCAACAGACACCATGAGACCCACAGACACCACACAGGACTCCATCCCTCTCAGTATGAGACCCACAGACACCATACAGGCTCCATGCCTCTCAGTAGGAGACCCACAGACACCACGCAGGCTCCATCCCTCTCAGTAGGAGACCCACAGACACCATGAGACCCACAGACACCATGAGACCAACAGACACCACACAGGACTCCATCCCTCTCAGTATGAGACCCACAGACACCATACAGGCTCCATCCCTCTCAGTAGGAGACCCACAGACACCATACAGGCTCCATCCCTCTGAGTACGAGACCCACAGACACCATACAGGCTCCATCCCTCTCAGTAGGAGACCCACAGACACCATACAGGCTCCATCCCTCTCAGTAGGAGACCCACAGACACCATACAGGCTCCATCCCTCTGAGTACGAGACCCACAGACACCATGAGACCCACAGACACCATGAGACCCACAGACACCATACAGGCTCCATCCCTCTCAGTATGAGACCCACAGACACCATGAGACCCACAGACACCATACAGGCTCCATCCCTCTCAGTATGAGACCCACAGACACCATACAGGCTCCATCCCTCTCAGTAGGAGACCCACAGACACCATACAGGCTCCATCCCTCTCAGTAGGAGACCCACAGACACCATGAGACCCACAGACACCATACAGGCTCCATCCCTCTCAGTAGGAGACCCACAGACACCATGAGACCCACAGACACCATACAGGCTCCATCCCTCTCAGTAGGAGACCCACAGACACCATGAGACCCACAGACACCATACAGGCTCCATCCCTCTCAGTAGGAGACCCACAGACACCATGAGACCCACAGACACCATACAGGCTCCATCCCTCTCAGTAGGAGACCCACAGACACCATACAGGCTCCATCCCTCTCAGTTTGAGGCCCACAGACACCATACAGGCTCCATCCCTCTCAGTGTGAGGCCCACAGACACCATGAGACCCACAGACGCCATACAGGCTCCATCCCTCTCAGTATGAGACCCACAGACACCATACAGGCTCCATCCCTCTCAGTAGGAGACCCACAGACACCATACAGGCTCCATCCCTCTCAGTAGGAGACCCACAGACACCATGAGACCCACAGACACCATACAGGCTCCATCCCTCTCAGTATGAGACCCACAGACACCATGAGACCCACAGACACCATACAGGCTCCATCCCTCTCAGTATGAGACCCACAGACACCATACAGGCTCCATCCCTCTCAGTAGGAGACCCACAGACACCATACAGGCTCCATCCCTCTCAGTAGGAGACCCACAGACACCATGAGACCCACAGACACCATACAGGCTCCATCCCTCTCAGTATGAGACCCACAGACACCATGAGACCCACAGACACCATACAGGCTCCATCCCTCTCAGTAGGAGACCCACAGACACCATACAGGCTCCATCCCTCTCAGTAGGAGACCCACAGACACCATACAGGCTCCATCCCTCTCAGTATGAGACCCACAGACACCATGAGACCCACAGACACCATACAGGCTCCATCCCTCTCAGTAGGAGACCCACAGACACCATACAGGCTCCATCCCTCTCAGTAGGAGACCCACAGACACCATCCAGGCTCCATCCCTCTCAGTAGGAGACCCACAGACACCATACAGGCTCCATCCCTCTCAGTATGAGACCCACAGACACCATACAGGCTCCATCCCTCTCAGTGTGAGGCCCACAGACACCATGAGACCCACAGACGCCATACAGGCTCCATCCCTCTCAGTATGAGACCCACAGACACCATACAGGCTCCATCCCTCTCAGTAGGAGACCCACAGACACCATGAGACCCACAGACACCATACAGGCTCCATCCCTCTCAGTATGAGACCCACAGACACCATGAGACCCACAGACACCATACAGGCTCCATCCCTCTCAGTATGAGACCCACAGACACCATGAGACCCACAGACACCATACAGGCTCCATCCCTCTCAGTAGGAGACCCACAGACACCATACAGGCTCCATCCCTCTCAGTAGGAGACCCACAGACACCATACAGGCTCCATCCCTCTCAGTAGGAGACCCACAGACACCATACAGGCTCCATCCCTCTCAGTATGAGACCCACAGACACCATACAGGCTCCATCCCTCTCAGTTTGAGGCCCACAGACACCATGAGACCCACAGACACCATACAGGCTCCATCCCTCTCAGTATGAGACCCACAGACACCATACAGGCTCCATCCCTCTCAGTAGGAGACCCACAGACACCATGAGACCCACAGACACCATACAGGCTCCATCCCTCTCAGTAGGAGACCCACAGACACCATACAGGCTCCATCCCTCTCAGTATGAGACCCACAGACACCATACAGGCTCCATCCCTCTCAGTATGAGACCCACAGACACCATACAGGCTCCATCCCTCCCAGTAGGAGACCCACAGACACCATACAGGCTCCATCCCTCTCAGTAGGAGACCCACAGACACCATGAGACCCACAGACACCATACAGGCTCCATCCCTCTCAGTAGGAGACCCACAGACACCATACAGGCTCCATCCCTCTCAGTATGAGACCCACAGACACCATACAGGCTCCATCCCTCTCAGTAGGAGACCCACAGACACCATACAGGCTCCATCCCTCTCAGTAGGAGACCCACAGACACCATACAGGCTCCATCCCTCTCAGTAGGAGACCCACAGACACCATACAGGCTCCATCCCTCTCAGTAGGAGACCCACAGACACCATACAGGCTCCATCCCTCTCAGTAGGAGACCCACAGACACCATACAGGCTCCATCCCTCTCAGTAGGAGACCCACAGACACCATACAGGCTCCATCCCTCTCAGTAGGAGACCCACAGACACCATACAGGCTCCATCCCTCTCAGTAGGAGACCCACAGACACCATACAGGCTCCATCCCTCTCAGTAGGAGACCCACAGACACCATGAGACCCACAGACACCATACAGGCTCCATCCCTCTCAGTAGGAGACCCACAGACACCATACAGGCTCCATCCCTCTCAGTAGGAGACCCACAGACACCATACAGGCTCCATCCCTCTCAGTATGAGACCCACAGACACCATACAGGCTCCATCCCTCTCAGTAGGAGACCCACAGACACCATGAGACCCACAGACACCATACAGGCTCCATGAGACCGAGGCCTGCTGGTAATAACGATGCTTATCGGGGGATTTCACCTAATTAATCAGCTTCATTGTTCCTCAGAGAAGTGGTTTAACCCATTTAGGCCTGACGTCGGGAAAAAAAAACGTTCGCTCTGAATGAATATATATTCAAAGATTTGTGCCGCATTTTTACGATTTTAAAAAAATAGCAGACCTACAAGCTCGTATACAGCGCGCCACTCGGTGGCGCGCTGTATACGAGCTGTATACGACGAGCTGTATACGAGCTTGTAGATCTGCTATTTTTCAATAGCTAAAGTATAACATAATGCTTAGTTAAAACACCAAAACGGGTTCCCGTCCAGTCCCGTTTTTAAACTTCAAGGAATTTCACTTTGCTGAATAAAATGTCGGCAAAGGTTTTTTGCAGTTTATTCAGTTATGCATTTCTGACTGTGCTGGAGCATATAGCTTAAATATAAGTATAGGCCTAGCTAACCTACTTAACTAATATAATGCACAATAAATATATATATTATATATTAATGCACCATTTACTACCAACTTAACCTATGTTTTCTCCTTGCAATCTCTTTACCCCCCCCCCCCCCCCCTCTTATTCTCCCCTGAAAACTACGAATGATGGAACTTGCACTAAACACAAATTAGTAAATCATTAACTTTCAGAAAGTGACACGGTACCTGTCCAAGATCTTTGCACTATTAGTTTTATATCAATGGAAGGGAATCAAATCAAATAAAAAACTATACCGTATTAGAGCAATGGTTTGTTCCACAATTTTAGACAGTTGCTAGTTGTATACATGTATGTATGCTGATTCTATATGTATAGTAGCTTATAGCTAGCTATATTTCTAAAGTAGCTCGCCAAACTGGATGCCATGATGATATATTATACTGCTAGAGACCGCACACTGAATCTGCAAAGGAGGAATTCCATGCATTGTTTTGTGAATGAATCAGGTTTCACTTCAGTCCTGCATCTTGTTACTGTATGTGATCAGAGATATTCCGTTTAATATCGCCTCTATAAGTCATGCATGGACCCAAACACACGCAGCCTGCATCTATCATCCATCACTGAGATGTTCTGTTCCCTGAAAGAAAGAGATGACGAGAGAGAGAGAGAGAGAGAGAGAGAGAGAGCGAGAGAGAGAGAGAGAGAGAGAGAGAGAGAGACAGCAGGAAGGATGCGCGATGATGATGATGTAGGGAGGAGGGGGGGTGTGGGGGTGGAGCTATACCATCGCCTACTGCAGGTCTGCAGCACAGAAAAGGGGGCGGGCAGTGTTGTGATGAGGGAGAGAGAGAGAGAGAGAGAGAGAGAGAGCGAGAGGGGCAAGCAGCAGTGATGCTCAGATTGCTCACTGCTGCAGAAGCTTTCATTGATAAAGTCGTGGCGGTGTTATGAGGCTGCCACTGGACACATGCACGCACGCACGCAGTCTGCACGCAGCCGTCTGCACGCAGTCTGCACGCAGCCGTCTGCACGCAGCCTGCCACGGCACCAGCACTGACATGCTTTGCATGCACATTCTCACTTTAAGGGGCAGTGGCTGAGTAGTATATGTACGTACAAAACAAACAGCCACTTCAACAAAACACACAGTCACGCTCTCTCTCTCTCGCTCTCTCTCTCTCTCTCTCTCTCTCTCTCTTCTTGCACTGACGTCAACATCGCACAGCCCGCGACCCTCAGCAGACTGACAGACAGTCCCAACCTAAACGCAACGCTCCATCTCTCGGTGGCCAGTGAGCGCTGTGAGCTGACCTGCAGCTGACCAGCGGCGGGACCTGTCTGTCTGTCTGTCTGTCAGCACCTGTAACTGGACCGCCTGCTGCCCAGGAGGTGGAAGCGGCCGGCCGGCTGGCCCCCCGAGCTTGGATTAAAACCAGCGGTGGAACTGCAACGGGGGATCAGCTAGAAGCAGCCTGCGCTCGCACAGGATAAAGAGGAGAGAGACAGGCACGGAGGTACCTGCACGCACGCACGCACGCACGCACGCACGCACGCACGCACGCACGCACGCACGCACGCACGCACGCTGTGTGTGTTGTGATGCTGACAACACTCTGGGAGGGAAGCACACCCACCCACACACACACACACACACACAAACTTCAGCTGTCACTGTGCTACCTCCATGCGATCCCTTAAATAATCTAGGACACACACACACACACACAAACACGCACACACACACACAGCTTGACAGCTCACTCCTAGGTGATGTCAGAGACTGTGCTGAATGCCTCCCGAGTGCTGTGCTGTAAACAGAGCTGTCTGTCTGTCTGTCTGTCTGTCTGTCTGTCTGTCTGTCTGTCTCACCATCCTTATAGTTAGGTCTGTTCTTATACTTTACTGTATACCTCACCAATCCAGACCCCCTATCCAGTCACTCCTTCTCTCTCTCTCTCTCTCTCTTTCTCCAGTCACTCCTCCTCTCTCTCTCTCTCTCTCTCTCTCTCTCTCTCTATCTCTTGGTCTCTCTCTCTCTCTCCATCCCACCCACCCGTGTGTCGTACTTTAGGTCCATCTCTCCCCTCCACCCCACCCCCCCCCCCCCCCCTCCTCTCTCTCTCTCTCTCTCTCTCTCTCTCTAACTCTCTCTCTCCTCCCCCACAAGCTTGCACGCAGAAGCATCCCTCTCTCAATAACCACAACAACAACAACAACAACAAGTGTTCTCTTCATTCCCTATAGAGACTGCTGGTCTGTAATCCTCTCTCTCTCTCTGTCTCCATCAGCCTGTCCGCTCCGTCACCCTGGGATCCACGGAGACTGCCGGAGTGCCGGTGTCGGCCATGAAGCTGGTGAACGGGGGAGGTGGAGGAGGGGGCGGTGGTGTGGGTGTGGGTGGAGGAGTGGGTGGTGCAGGTGCCGAGAAGACCACGTTCTCCTTTAAAAAGTGCTCCGCCTTCCAGTTCGTCAAGAGGAAGGTGAGTTTTCTGCGCACACCTGTGTGTGTGTGTGTGTGTGTGTGTGTGTGTGCGTGCGTGCGTGCGTGCGTGCGTGCGTGCGTGCGTGCGTGCGTGCGTGCGTGCGTGCGTGTGTGCGTGCGTGCGTGCGTGCGTAGTCAGCTTCCAACTCTGTGTTGCGTCACAGATCCTGCAATCTGTCTTGTGTTTATGAGTGTGTGACATCATTGAGCTGACTAGGAGTTGCTCAGCATAATATATCCTGTATTTACTGCAGTGCTCGTCCAAGCCTCGTTTCATGTCCGTGGTTGGCATTCTATGGCTGTTGGTGGATTAGCCTATACTGTCACTGTGTACAGTAAGGTGGCCTGATCAATTAGAAGGTAGGATCTGTGGAATTACACTTAGTTTATTTGTGTACGTATACTGTATGAATGAATGAATGAATGAATGAATGAATGAATGAATGAATGAATGAATGCTTTTATTTCAGTGTCTGGCTGCCTTAAATATCACACAATGTATACACATAACACTGATCGAGAGTACATTCAAGTAGTCCAATTGGTCAAGATAGAGACTAAGAGAGAGAGAGAGAGATGAGAGAGAGGGAGAGAGAGAGAGGGAGAGAGAGGGAGAGAGAGGAAGAGAGCGAGAGAGAGAGAGAGAGAAAATAACTGTATGTATTGTGTTGTGTTACTTTGACTGTGAGGCATCGCTCACACATAAAAGACAGTGTGCTCCCTCGCTGTCCTTTGGGGAGAGGGGAGGGGGGCAGAGCAGCTCGCTCATTTCTAATGGGAGTCACGTGGTGTTGACGAGACAAGCTTGATGAGCAGTTTATTTATCTTAGACTTGAGTCCTAGTCTGAAGATGTTATGCAAGCTAGGAGTTATTCGGTACGACCTGGATCAGTCTGAACTCCTACACGACATCAGGGCCTCACTGGCCTGTGAGACCTCTGGTCTAGAGGGGAGGTGGGTGCCGGTCGGTGGATCCTTCACCGATCTGAGCCTATTGAGACACAATAGTGGTGGTCCCCTGGGTGCTCTTAAGCCCTAACCAAGCCCTAACCATGTCCTGTTGCACGTTGACGCGTGTCGTCCCTAGTGATTCAACGCATGGAATTCAATGGCCCCAGACCACACCAAAGGGCCGAGAGACTTTTTTTAGCGTGAACTCCTTGCAACCGTTTGGACCCAAGGATATAGTTGCACGGTGACCCTTTGGTGTGGCTTTAGTCAACATATGGAGACAGAGCTTAATAAAATTGGTCTCTGAAGACAGATTACGAGTTAACGGCCTCTACATCATTGTGTTCCAATAATCGTCACCGGCATGCTTAGGCAACGAACGATGATGTCAGGATACCAGAATAACAGGACTGGCGTCATGCAGCGTCCATTAAGTCAGCGGTCATGCAGGCTTATTGTTCTGTGGCTGCGTGTGTGTGTGTGTGTGTGTGTGTGTGTGTCTTCACCTCAAGCACAAACGCACTTTAAGGAGCCGCGGCCACACACACACAACCACTGCCATTAGGTTGAATGGATATTCAGTGTTGTTTTTGGCAGCAAATTTTGGTTTTAGTTTTAGTCATAGTCTCTTGAATAGTTTTCACTTAGTTTTAGTCACATTTTAGTCACCTGCAGTTGATTTAGTCGACTGCGCTGCGACGCGTTGTGAGCTTGTAGATCGGCTATTTTCAGCATGCAACCAATTGTAAAATGACTTATACTGGATCTCTTGTGCGCTAGTCCCTTCCTAACATTTTAGTCTAGTTTTTATTTGTTGACGAAATTGTCAATATATTTAGTCTTAGTTTTAGTCACCATAGCTTAGTTTTCATTTAGTTTCAATTTAGATTTCGTCAGTGAAAAAAGGTAGTCGACGAACATTTTTCGTCTTAATTTTAGTCGACGAAAACAACACTGTTGTTGTTGTTTGCTGGAGCTTTGGACAAAGTGTTGATTTGGCCTCTGGTTGGCTTATTCTGCAGCTGATTTGGCCTCTGGTTGGCTTATTCTGCAGCTGATGACATGCATTGTACCCACACATGCAGACACACACAGACATATGACATGTGTGTGAGCGAGCGAGCACGCACGTACGCACGCACACACGCACGCACACACATAAAAAAACACATTGTCACAGTCTCTCAGGAGATTCTGCTCTATAGTTAAGATAATGTTAATTAAAAAAAGAGTTAGGACTACAGTATATATCTATATATCCATCTACCCATCAGCTTACTCGGAGTTTGTATATCTCTTTTTTTTCCTCTATCTTGCTGAATATTTATCTCATGTCATTCTTTCACAAATCCCAAAGAGAATATCAAATGAAAAGATGTCAAGGACTGCGCACAGTATACAGTATAGAAGCCAACTGTATTCTGATACTCTTATACAAGACAGAGATGAAAACAAAGACATCTACATGGTAGAACAGACCAAGAGAAGATACTCTTATACAAGACAGAGATGAAAACAAAGACATCTACATGGTAGAACAGAGCAAGAGAAGATACTCTTATACAAGACAGAGATGAAAACAAAGACATCTACATGGTAGAACAGACCAAGAGAAGATACTCTTATACAAGACAGAGATGAAAACAAAGACATCTACATGGTAGAACAGACCAAGAGAAGATACTCTTATACAAGACAGAGATGAAAACAAAGACATCTACATGGTAGAACAGACCAAGAGAAGATACTCTTATACAAGACAGAGATGAAAACAAAGACATCTACATGGCAGAACAGACCAAGAGAAGATACTCTTATACAAGACAGAGATGAAAACAAAGACATCTACATGGCAGAACAGACCAAGAGAAGATACTCTTATACAAGACAGAGATGAAAACAAAGACATCTACATGGCAGAACAGACCAAGAGAAGATACTCTTATACAAGACAGAGATGAAAACAAAGACATCTACATGGTAGAACAGACCAAGAGAAGATACTCTTATACAAGACAGAGATGAAAACAAAGACATCTACATGGTAGAACAGACCAAGAGAAGATACTCTTATACAAGACAGAGATGAAAACAAAGACATCTACATGGTAGAACAGACCAAGAGAAGATACTCTTATACAAGACAGAGATGAAAACAAAGACATCTACATGGCAGAACAGACCAAGAGAAGATACTCTTATACAAGACAGAGATGAAAACAAAGACATCTGCATGGTAGAACAGACCAAGAGAAGATACTCTTATACAAGACAGAGATGAAAACAAAGACATCGACATGGTAGAACAGACCAAGAGAAGATACTCTTATACAAGACAGAGATGAAAACAAAGACATCTACATGGTAGAACAGAGCAAGAGAAGGGGAACACAAACATAGCGTTTCTCCCTCCAGTTGGTGATTGATGATTATAAAGAATGCAACATGTCACAAGCATTGCTAACTTATAACACTTAATAAGTCCTTTTTCATATTTTTGAGGGCTCCTATATACAGGTTTGTTGTCTCCACCAGGCCGAAGGCATGGGGAGAGAGTATGTTTTGCACTCCGTCCGTCCGTCCGTGTGTCCGTCCGTCTGTGAACAGCTAATCTCTGGCACCGTTGGCTTGATCGCAGCCATACTCTGCACACACACTCCCTGAATGCCAGAGCTGAACCTCTGCCCCAAAGTTTTCACATTGGCCTGTTATAGCGCCACCAGGAGGCCGCTTTGTGCAAAACGAATGTTTTGACAGTACACCTACAAATTTTGTCCAAACATTACGCAAATTGGTACACAGTCTCTCTAGAGCCATTCAACGAAACAGGTCTTTCAGATTTTTCAGACTCCATCCTGATTGGCTAAGATTGGCTTCCAAAGTTCGCAGGAGTGCTCCGTTTCAAACAAAATGCTGCAAATCATGAACACATGGTGTGATTTCCGTGAAATTTTACACGCACATTCCCACTAGGTCGAGGAAGAAATGCCACTTGAATATTTTCAACTCAGCCTCATGGTGGCGCTATAACTGGCCGATTTGTGTTTTTACCTATAACTGCACCGATCTGTGTAAAACCATGTATGCACACTCCCTAGAGGCCAAGGAAATACCTTTGCCTGGAATTTTTCCCACCTGCTCTTTATAGCGCCACCAGGAGGCCGACATATGTAAAACACATTTTCTAATATTACTTATTACTTATATTTCACGCAAATCGGTACACATGCTCTCCATAGTCATGTGATCATGTGATTTGTTTGATTTCTCATAATTATCCATCCTGATTGGCTACGATTGGCTTCTAAAGTTTTCAGGAGTAGCCCGTTTTGTACAAATCGCCACAACTCCTCAACGCAGCGTCCGATTGCGGTGAAACTGTGCATGCCTATTCCCACTACTAGGTTGAGGAAGAAATGCCACTTGACAGTTTTCAAATCAGCCTCATGGTGGCGCTACAACAGTTTTTATTACAATTTATATTACTCCTAAACATTTTGCCAAACATCACACACAATCCTATCCTCCTGGTGGAGACCTGTGCCCAGAAGGGCACTTTTTCTAGTTTTTCCTTAAACAAACATTAAAAACGCCATTGACAATGAAGAGAATCTAATGTTTGTTTTATCCATGTTTGTTTTGTCTGATAATTACGTCATAAAAGATGTATATATATAGCACCCCTCACTTCACACAGGTGTAAATCAAATGGCACTGTCCCAAAATATGGCCAACAGCCAACATCGGGGCTGTCCGTCCTCTTGTTTTATTGGGGTCAGCGACCCAACGCGACCAAACAAGGACAGGCTTCTGGCCGTCGTTCAATCAATAGAGATGATGATGGTTGTTATCAGGCCGGACCACATTCCGTGACCTCGTTATCTCCAGAGGAAAGGTTATACCACTAAGCCCTCACATCCTAAAGACACCTAATCTTCCAACTCTCCCCCTGACTGGACAGGACCGTTGGTCCTGACTGGACAGGACAGTTGGCCTCTCCCCCTGACTGGACAGGACAGTTGGTCCTGACTGGACAGGACAGTTGGTCCTCCAGTCAGGACAGTTGGCCCTGACTGGACAGGACAGTTGGTCCTGACTGGACAGGACAGTTGGTCCTGACTGGACAGGACAGTTGGTCCTCCAGTCAGGACAGTTGGCCCTGACTGGACAGGACAGTTGGTCCTGACTGGACAGGACAGTTGGCCCTGACTGGACAGGACAGTTGGCCGTAAAACACTGACTGGACAGGACAGTTGGTCCTGACTGGACAGGACAGTTGGTCCTGACTGGACAGGACAGTTGGCCGTAAAACAACTAGCCGTGGCCTGGGCCATGGCTCAGTGGTCCAGGCACCTTGGCTGGTAATCCAGTCTGGCAGTGTGCCGCGGGTTCGACTCCCGATCCCGACGGCCTTTACTGCATGTCTTCCCCCCATCTCTCTCCCCATTTCCTGTCAGCCTACTGTCTGTCCCTCCATAAAATATATAAAATAAAGGCGAAAGCCACAAAAAAAAACATTAAAAAACAAACAAAAAAAAAACAACTAGCCGTCAGAGCAGGGACGGATTAACACCCACAAGGGCCCCAGGGCCAGTTTTTGTTTGGGGGGGGGGGCCCATAGCGTACGGAATTTGGGGGTTTTTCATTTTTTTATCATCTTTTTTTACCTAAATTTAACACAATCAACAGCCAATGAAGGTCCCCAGGAGCCCTTTTCAGGGCCTCAAACCCAGTAACACGCAGTTCAGTTTCCCTGAAGGGTCCCTGGGCCGCGGCCCCACCGGCCCAATGGCTAATTTGGCCCTGCGTCAGAGACTGGCCCTTTCTCCTGTGCAGCGCTGCAGCTAATGGCACCACCTCTACACCAGTGGGGTCCGGGGGACCCCCAGGGGTCCTTGAGGGAGTTCCAGGGGGTCCCCAGCTGAATGATAGTTTGTAACCAAATGGACCCTTATGGGTCTGTAACTCTGAGAGTGTACAAATGGAGAGTGTACGTTAGGGTCCATTTGGCTCTCAGACTTAGATTAACATTTATTTTACAAAATAAATTGGGGGGTCCCAGAGATAGAAATGCCATTACATGGGGGTCCGACGGTCCGTAGACTAATATGCATGTCAAACTGGGGGGGTCCTTGAAATTAAACGGGTTGAGAATCACTGCTAGAGCCGTAAAAATCTTCTCTTATGGGGGGTCCCTGGCATACGTATACCTTTTCAAATGGGGGTTGCGGGCTAATTAGTGTAAATTTGGGGTCCTTTTCCCTTGACATGAAAAAAGTTTTAAAACATTTAGACCCGAGGACGATTCTACAAATGTCTTCTAAACATGGTAGGGTTGAAAAACCCATGTTTCCATGTCAGTCATCTCAAACACTTTCATGTCAAGGACCCCCAAAAATAATATGTAATTGGCCGCCGACCCCCATCTGAAGATATGTTGTTCCAGGGACGCTCCCGGAAGCCACGATTTGAGTAAAAACATTCGCTCTGAAAGAATATATATTCAAAGATTTGCACCACATTTTCACGATTTTTCAAAAATAGCAGACCTACAAGCTTGTAGATCTGCTATTTTTTAATAGCTAAAGTGTAACATAATGCTTAACCCATTCTGTACGGGTGTTTTGGTGTTTTAACTATTGAAAAATAGCAGATCTACAAGCTCATAGCGCGCCACCGAGTGGCGCGCTACGAGCTTGTAGGTCTGCTATTTTTGAAAAATCGTGAAAATGCGGCACAAATCTTTGAACATATATTCTTTCAGAATACTTTTTTTTTTTTTTTTCGACGTCAGGCCTAAATGGGTTAAAACACCAAAAGGGGTTCCCGCCCAGAACGGGGTTTAACACAGAGAGCTCGTTCAGGAATGGACCCAGAATGGGGTTTAACACAGAGCGCTCGTTCAGGAATGGACCCAGAATGGGGTTTAACACAGAGCGCTCGTTCAGGAATGGACCCAGAATGGGGTTTAACACAGAGCGCTCGTTCAGGAATGGACCCAGAATGGGGTTCAACACAGAGCGCTCGTTCAGGAATGGACCCAGAATGGGGTTCAACACAGAGCGCTCGTTCAGGAATGGACCCAGAATGGGGTTCAACACAGAGCGCTCGTTCAGGAATGGACCCAGAATGGGGTTCAACACAGAGCGCTCGTTCAGGAATGGACCCAGAATGGGGTTCAACACAGAGCGCTCGTTCAGGAATGGACCCAGAATGGGGTTCAACACAGAGCACTCGTTCAGGAATGGACCCAGAATGGGGTTCAACACAGAGTGCTCGTTCAGGAATGGACCCAGAATGGGGTTCAACACAGAGCGCTCGTTCAGGAATGGACCCAGAATGGGGTTCAACACAGAGCGCTCGTTCAGGAATGGACCCAGAATGGGGTTTAACACAGAGCGCTCGTTCAGGAATGGACCCAGAATGGGGTTTAACACAGAGCGCTCGTTCAGGAATGGACCCAGAATGGGGTTTAACACAGAGCGCTCGTTCAGGAATGGACCCAGAATGGGGTTTAACACAGAGCGCTCGTTCAGGAATGGACCCAGAATGGGGTTCAACACAGAGCGCTCGTTCAGGAATGGACCCAGAATGGGGTTCAACACAGAGCGCTCGTTCAGGAATGGACCCAGAATGGGGTTTAACACAGAGCGCTCGTTCAGGAATGGACCCAGAATGGGGTTTAACACAGAGCGCTCGTTCAGGAATGGACCCAGAATGGGGTTCAACACAGAGCGCTCGTTCAGGAATGGACCCAGAATGGGGTTTAACACAGAGCGCTCGTTCAGGAATGGACCCAGAATGGGGTTCAACACAGAGCGCTCGTTCAGGAATGGACCCAGAATGGGGTTCAACACAGAGCGCTCGTTCAGGAATGGACCCAGAATGGGGTTTAACACAGAGCGCTCGTTCAGGAATGGACCCAGAATGGGGTTCAACACAGAGCGCTCGTTCAGGAATGGACCCAGAATGGGGTTTAACACAGAGCGCTCGTTCAGGAATGGATCCAGAATGGGGTTCAACACAGAGCGCTCGTTCAGGAATGGACCCAGAATGGGGTTCAACACAGAGCGCTCGTTCAGGAATGGACCCAGAATGGGGTTTAACACAGAGCGCTCGTTCAGGAATGGATCCAGAATGGGGTTCAACACAGAGCGCTCGTTCAGGAATGGACCCAGAATGGGGTTCAACACAGAGCGCTCGTTCAGGAATGGACCCAGAATGGGGTTCAACACAGAGCGCTCGTTCAGGAATGGACCCAGAATGGGGTTTAACACAGAGCGCTCGTTCAGGAATGGACCCAGAATGGGGTTTAACACAGAGCGCTCGTTCAGGAATGGACCCAGAATGGGGTTTAACACAGAGCGCTCGTTCAGGAATGGACCCAGAATGGGGTTCAACACAGAGCGCTCGTTCAGGAATGGACCCAGAATGGGGTTCAACACAGAGCGCTCGTTCAGGAATGGACCCAGAATGGGGTTCAACACAGAGCGCTCGTTCAGGAATGGACCCAGAATGGGGTTCAACACAGAGCGCTCGTTCAGGAATGGACCCAGAATGGGGTTCAACACAGAGCGCTCGTTCAGGAATGGACCCAGAATGGGGTTTAACACAGAGCGCTCGTTCAGGAATGGACCCAGAATGGGGTTCAACACAGAGCGCTCGTTCAGGAATGGACCCAGAATGGGGTTCAACACAGAGCGCTCGTTCAGGAATGGACCCAGAATGGGGTTTAACACAGAGCGCTCGTTCAGGAATGGACCCAGAATGGGGTTCAACACAGAGCGCTCGTTCAGGAATGGACCCAGAATGGGGTTCAACACAGAGCGCTCGTTCAGGAATGGACCCAGAATGGGGTTTAACACAGAGCGCTCGTTCAGGAATGGACCCAGAATGGGGTTCAACACAGAGCACTCGTTCAGGAATGGACCCAGGCGCGCTCATGGAAATGTTCATGCAGGTGCCCAAATCAAGAAAATGCCGTTCTTCCAGGTGCTTCAAACGCCACGCTCTGAGCAACTTCCATTGAAATGAATAGCTGGGGGAACAGCTCTAGTTTATATATAGTTGATATTATATAACTCTATGCCTCTACCACACTGCATCACATGCACATTCTGTCCACGTCTGGTCCTGCAGGGCCCGAAATGGATGCTTAAAGGGTCTGTAAAGTGTACAAATGGACCCCCCCCCCCCTTTTGGGACCCCAATCTAAGTACCCTGTCAAATTCTCAGTGTTAAATTCTGGG
Organism: Electrona antarctica; assembly: GCF_951216825.1. Taxonomy (NCBI): domain Eukaryota; kingdom Metazoa; phylum Chordata; class Actinopteri; order Myctophiformes; family Myctophidae; genus Electrona; species Electrona antarctica. The sequence goes on along the minus strand of NC_136798.1, from coordinate 3,846,686 downwards.
GATTTAACCATTCACAAGATATGAGACGACAGACATGCACACACACACACACAGATTCTGTGCATTTGGAAAGTTTTAACAAGAGCTTGTGCCTATATACAGTAATAGCTATACATTGGATCCTTTGAAACACAGATTTATTAACTTTCTTTTCTGAAAAGTAGCCATTTTGGACAAGGTTTTCCGCCAGACAGCCACGATGTATAAATGGACACAATATTAATCCCACGCACGCGGGTCCCAGAAGAAGAAAAACATTTGAGCCGTTACCACGTGAGATTATCTCTTTTGTTTGAAAGGATGAATAAGGTTGACTCAGCACTGCAGCATGACTTAAAAAAAGTGGGGGTAAAAACCTCTCATGATGTGATCCATGCCAAAGCTGTTCTCACGGTGCCCCAAACCTGCTGACAAAACATCTGACAACGTCATGTCAACAACTTGAAATTAACCTGTTCTGGACGGGAACCACCTATTGGTGTTTTTAAGGATTATGTTATACTTTAGCTGTTGAAAAAAATAGCAGATCTACAAGCTCGTAGCGCGGCACCGATCTTGTATGTCTGCTATTTTTGAAAAAACGTGAAAATGTTTGCGCAAATCTTTTAATATATATTCTTTCTGAGCGAACGTTTTTAACTCAAATCATTGCTTCTTGGGATATGTTTTCATATCTGAAAATATGAAAACATATTTTCAGATGGGGTCAGCGGCCAATTAGGCCTGACATGAAATAGTTTGAGCACCACTGACATAGAAACATGAGTTTTTTTCAGAAAACTGTCATGATTAAGAAGACATCTTTGCAGAGTCGTCCTCAGGTCTACATCGATTAAACGAGCATCATAGTCATTGAGCACTGGCTTCAATTCCCAACAATAAATACGTTTACATGAAAACAGCTCCTGTATTTGGCTAATCCCTGCTTTCTTTCTGTAGGAAAATACCAAACACCCTCTGCGCCTCCCTCTCTCTCTCTGTACATGGAGTGGGAGTGCAGTCAGTCTGTGACTGACCCGGAACAGCATGGCGTGCTCAGCTCTCGCTGTTTTGCCGGCCGAGTGTTTTTCCATCTCTGTTTTTCTTTAGCCCCAGCATGCCCTGACATGCTGTCTGCACTGCTACTTACTCATTCAATATAGCTGTGTGTGTGCGTGTGCGTGTGCGTGTGCGTGTGCATGTGCATGTGCGTGTGTGTGTGTGTGTGTGTGTGTGTGTGTGTGTGTGTGTGTGTGTGTGTGTGTGTGTGTGTGTGTGCGTGCGTGTGTGCGTGCGTGCGTGCGTGTGTGTCACAGCTGTCTGGATCCTGTAGTGTCGGCTCACACAGGCTACAGTCCTGTGGCGTGTTGTTGGCTAATTAAATGACGCGACTCACGTGACGATTTGCACCGATTTTGGTGGTGGAAATCAACTAAGTACATTTACCTAAGTAGCCTATATACCAGTGTTTCCCAAACCTTTTCATGTCAAGGACATAGAGTATATAAAGGATAGAGACTGAACTGGCGCGAAGCTCCGCCCCCCCAGCTATTCATGTCAGTGGAAGTTGCTCAGTGGCGTTTTGAAGCACCCGGAAGACTGCCGGAAGTACCGTCTCAGAACGTCTACTTCCGCATTTGACCACCACATTTTGGTGGTCAAATGCGGAAGTGCAACCGAGCGCTCAATGTTAAAGCCCAGCTGCACGGGGTTTCCCGGTCATGAATCCACGGGTCCGCCTGTAGTCCCTCCTCCTACCACTAGGGAGGAGAGCTTCAACGTTGAATAGCCTCACTGGCCCCTTGGTCAAGGACCCCCAAATTGACACTTATCATGCCCACGGACCCCCATTTGAAAAGGTATGCCGGGGACCCCCATAAGAGAAGATTTTTACGGCTCTAGCAGTGATTCTCAACCCGTTTAATTTCAAGGACCCCTTAGTTTGACGTGCATTAGTCTACGGACCCCCATTTAATGGTATTTCTATCTCTATTTCTATCCCCAATTTATATTGTAAAATAAATGTTAATTGAACTCACTACAAATGGAACCAAATGGACCCTAACAGGTCCATTTGGTTCCATTTGTACACTCTCTAAGTTAGAGAGCATAAGACTCTTATTTCGTTCCAAACAATCATTTAGTTGGGGACCCCCTGGAACTCTCTCAAGGACCCCTGGGGGTCCCCGGACCCGACTTTGGGAACCACTGGCCTACACTGTACTTATAGTAAGTACAATTTTGAGGTATTTGTACTTTACTTGAGTATTTTCGATTTCCAATAGTTTTACTGTTACTCACTACATCTCAGAGCCAAATATTGTACTTTTACTCCATTTGACCCCCATTTGAAAAGATATTTTGCCAGGGAGGGACCCCCATGAGAGAACATTTTTACGGCTCTATAGCAGTGATTCTCAACCATTTTAATTTGAAGGACACCATTTAATGGCATTTCTATCTCCGAGACCCCCATTTGTACTGTAAAATCAATGTTAATGTGACTCTGAGAGGGACCCCACTCTACCTCATCACTACCACTCCTCCTCCTCGTTCCCTTGCTCAACCTCCTCCATCCTCACTCACTTGTCATTCTCAGTCCAAACACGCACAGCAGGTCTTACTGTTAGTGGCACTGTGCCTTTCTGGGAACTGTTTACTCACAGGGGATGTGTGTGCGTGCGTGCGCGCGTGCGTGCGTGCGTGCGTGCGTGCGTGCGTGCGTGCGTGTGTGCGTGCGTGCGTGCGTTTTCAAGCCATGGAGGAAGGCTGTTTCTCATGTATAACTGCTAGGAAACGTTATAGTTTGCATATGTGAGCTCTATAAGTGTTATAAGGATAATATAGAAGGGTATTCATTTTCTCTCAATAGTTCTACTTAACAAGGATGGTTACAGTTTGTGTGCGTTTCATGTAGAACAAAGCACAGGTATGTGACGCATGTAAAACGTTTTTGATATTTGGTTTTGATCACACTTCTCAAGGACAAGGCACTGGTCAAACAGTTGGTTTTGATCACACTTCTCAAGGACAAGGCACTGGTCAAACCGTTGGTTTTGATCACACTTCTCAAGGCCAAGGCACTGGTCAAACAGTTGGTTTTGATCACACTTCTCAAGGCCAAGGCACTGGTCAAACCGTTGGTTTTGATCACACTTCTCAAGGCCAAGGCACTGGTCAAACAGTTGGTTTTGATCACACTTCTCAAGGCCAAGGCACTGGTCAAACAGTTGGTTTTGATCACACTTCTCAAGGCCAAGGCACTGGTCAAACCGTTGGTTTTGATCACACTTCTCAAGGCCAAGGCACTGGTCAAACAGTTGGTTTTGATCACACTTCTCAAGGCCAAGGCACTGGTCAAACCGTTGGTTTTGATCACACTTCTCAAGGGCAAGGCACTGGTCAAACAGTTGGTTTTGATCACACTTCTCAAGGCCAAGGCACTGGTCAAACCGTTGGTTTTGATCACACTTCTCAAGGCCAAGGCACTGGTCAAACCGTTGGTTTTGATCACACTTCTCAAGGACAAGGGGGTCAAACAGTTGGTTTTGATCACACTTCTCAAGGACAAGGGGGTCAAACAGTTGACAATACGGTTACGGATCAACCAATGGAGAGCAGAGGAAGAATCTAAGCAAAAGTGTAAACGTGCTATAACTTAAAGACGGGGTGCAATGGCCTTTTGGGAATATTATTTTGAAGTTTCAGTCTAAAACGGAAGGCTGTGTGCTTCTGAACCAATCAGAGCGTTGCATCCCTTCAGGCTATGGGTCGATAGCTCCGCGACACTGGAGTTGGTTTACAAAACATCACAAGTCAGATACAGAGCATGCAGCTACTATGTGGCTTATTACTAACCTATAATGTTTTCAGATACATATTTTAGCGTGCTGATTAACAGTTTAAGGGCCCCAGACGGAGATCACCGTCAAGTTCAAGTTCATGGCCAGTTGCCCAGGACCGAGATTGATAAATGGGACGGAGATTTATGATATCAAAAACGGTCGCATCGCTCCACAGCCTAGGAGCGCTTGTTGCCCAATCCTCGGTGTTGCACAACAGTGACACGTCATCGAAAATGTTCCCTGCCTGTTTAGCGGACGAAAACGGAAATCTTAAAACGCTCATAACTCGCGATCTAAATCACCCCGTCTAATTATGAAAAAAGATCCTGTGTTAGACGGCGCTCCGCGGTCCAGTCGCTAGTCGCGATAGATTTATTCTTACCTCCCGTTGTTGTTGATCGACTCTAGAGTGGTGTGGTTAGCTGCTACACAGACATTCACAACAACTTCCGGTCCGCCGGTAAAAGTGGTCCGGGCGCTATAAATGATGGGCACATTTTATTAATGGATTAAATAGGTCCGGGCCCTCAAGGTGTTAAGTTTAAAATGAGTAATACACTGTATGGATGTCATCTTGAATGAGATTAAAACGGAGTATTTCTGTAATCAACATCAGCTGTGTTTGGAGGAAAGTGCAGCAGCGCAGCAATGGGAATAAAACAGATGAATGAAATCAAGATTAATTTTTATTCATGCGGGACAAAGGTAATAATTATTAAAATTGTATTTTCATTTCATCCCATCCAGGTGCGGAGGTGGATGCGTAACCCCAAGGTGAGCGTGGAGAAGGCCCACCACCACCACCACCATGGGGGCAACAAGGCTCTGCTCTGCCCGTGTCCAAAGTGCCCGCTGCAGGCCGACGGCGACCTGTGGTACGCCACGCACTTCCCCTCGCCCTACGGCTGCTGTCCCTACGCCAGCCTGCAGGGCGGCGGCGCCGCCTGCTGCCAGCAGCAGGAACAGCCCGTATCGCCGTGTCCCGCCAACGAGCACAACAACAACCACCACCACCACCACCACGGACACGACAAGAGCAAAGGCTGTAAGGTGAGCGGGACGAGGCGTTAGCACAGCACGCAGTTTATAGATCTGTAAGGTGAGCGGGACGAGGCGTTAGCACAGCACGCAGCTTGTAGATCTGTAAGGTGAGCGGGACGAGGCGTTAGCACAGCACGCAGCTTGTAGATCTGTAAGGTGAGCGGGACGAGGCGTTAGCAGTGCACGCAGCTTGTAGATCTGTAAGGTGAGCGGGACGAGGCGTTAGCACAGCACGCAGCTTGTAGATCTGTAAGGTGAGCGGGACGAGGCGTTAGCACGCAGCTTGTAGATCTGTAAGGTGAGCGGGACGAGGCGTTAGCACAGCACGCAGCTTGTAGATCTGTAAGGTGAGCGGGACGAGGCGTTAGCACGCAGTTTGTAGATCTGTAAGGTGAGCGGGACGAGGCGTTAGCACGCAGCTTGTAGATCTGTAAGGTGAGCGGGACGAGGCGTTAGCACAGCACGCAGCTTGTAGATCTGTAAGGTGAGCGGGACGAGGCGTTAGCACGCAGTTTGTAGATCTGTAAGGTGAGCGGGACGAGGCGTTAGCACGCAGTTTGTAGATCTGTAAGGTGAGCGGGACGAGGCGTTAGCACGCAGCTTGTAGATCTGTAAGGTGAGCGGGACGAGGCGTTAGCACGCAGCTTGTAGATCTGTAAGGTGAGCGGGACGAGGCGTTAGCACAGCACGCAGTTTGTAGATCTGCCGTTTTCGCGATTTTAGAAATGTTTGAAAGGAATCGCACCCGTGCAACTATACTTGTATTGTTACTCGTGTGTGTGTGTGTGTGTGTGTGTGTGTGTGTGTGTGTGTGTGTGTGTGTGTGTGTGTGTCTGTGTGTGTGTGTGTGTGTGTGTGTGTGTGTGTGTGTGTGTGCGTGCAGGCAGCCAGGCACCGACAGTATAATAATAATATGGCAGCAGGTGTCCAGTTTGTCCTTGGTTATGTAACTGCAATCAAAACGGCAAGGCTGGCTCGGTCCTTATCAATCACCGTCCTCATCTCTCGGTTTCCCCATGTGTGTGTGTGTATGTGTGTGTACGTGTGTGTGTGTGCGTGCGTGCGTGCGTGCGTGCGTGTGTGTGTGTGTGTCCAGTCCCTGCAGAACGACAGGAGAGAATGAGTCATCACTGCCCCAGTGAGACAAAGCCACTCTGTATGGTTGTGTGTGCGTGTGTGCGTGTGTGCATGTGTGTGTGTATGCGTGCGTGCGTGCGTGCGTGCGTGCGTGCGTGCGTGCGTGCGTGCGTGCGTGCGTGCATGAAAGACGAGAGTGGGTGCATGAGCAGTTCTGCGTGTGCGTGTGCATGTGCGTGTGTGAGCGCATGCATGTGTGATGAGGGATGGTGAAGAGAGAGAGAGAGAGAGAGAGAGAGAGGGAGAGAGAGAGGGAGAGAGAGAGAGAGAGAGAGGGAGAGAGAGAGAGAGAGAGAGACTGTGTGCTCTCCACCTCTCCCCTCCTCTTCATGTCTTCACTCCAGACCCTGTTTTTTCTCCTCCAATCTCAATCAATCTGTCCATCAAGTCCACCTCTCGCCCCTTCCATCCAATTCATCTGTCACATACATCTCAGTGGAAACAACTCTGCGTGCATGCTCGTGCGTGCGTGCGTGCTTGTGCGTGCGTGCGTGCGTGCGTGCGTGCGTGCGTGCGTGCGTGCGTGCAGGATTAATGGATGGTTGTGGGGAGGTGCGAGAGCCGGCTCGGGCTGGTCAGAGTGAAGGGGGCTCGACTATGAGTCATGGCCAATTTGCACAGCAGTCTATCAGCGCAGCAGTGTGTGGGTGTGTGTGTGCGCGTGTGTGTGCGCGTGCGTGCGTGCGTGCGTGCGTGCGTGCGTGCGTGCGTGCGTGCGTGCGTGCGTGCGTGCGTGCGTGCGTGCGTGTCTTACAACAAAGCATTCACCGGTGCATGTGTGTATGTATATGTGTAAACTTGCATGTGAAGAGAGGGTTGATCTCGCCGGTCAGCTGACTCGGCGGTGTGCGGTTTGGTGACCTCAGACATGATAAATGATCGACCGCGGCTGTGAACTTAGAGCAGATAAGGGGTCAGTCAGTGTTTGCTCGGTGCAGTGGAGTGGACGGTTGAATAGCATTCCTGCCGTGCCTTGCGGACATAGCGTACCGGTAATGCACACTTGAATGAACAATTGCCGTTTATAATGATCATGAACACAAGCCAGAACTTTCACCGCAACCTTCAACAGATGGACATCATGTTCTGTTCTGTACTGACCTACCCATGCATATCTCGTCCAAACATAAGACCACATCGCAATTGAGGCAATGGACTGTACGACACTTAAAACACAATTAAAGGTTTATGTGACACTCCCACGTAAACACTCGCATGACTGTGAAAACTTCATAAAAGATTAACAGAGCTGTTTGCCTTGGACTGCCCTACGCCGAGATCACTGCACCCTTGAAACGGTTACCCATCATCACTCACATTTTAGCTAAATTTCTCACGCGTTTTTCAAAACAATTAAAACTTCCGCCAAAACGAAACTGCATCATGCAAAAGTTTAATTAGCAAATTAATTATCAAATAGGCCTTCCAAAATAGCATTAACATCTCACAAGAATGTATTGCTATCAATCATTAAACATTGGTCCAATAACCACTAATTACAACTTTTAATATACAACATTGAACCATTGAACGTCCATTGAACGTCTTCCTCCTAACAAACAGAAGTTATTTTGTCAATCTAGCTGAGTTTAATTCAGACAAACACAACATTGGTTCTGGTATTCCACAGGGCTCAATTATTGGTCCTTTGTTCTCCTTATACATACTGCTGTTGGTTACAGAACTTATTACCGATCACAGAGTGAATTTCCATTTCTATACTGATGATACCCAGCTGTATCTTTCTGTAGCTCCAGACGATCCCTGTGCTTTAGACCCGTTGTTGACCTGCCTGTCCAGCATCAAATGCTGGATGAGTGAGAACTTTCTCAAGCTGAATGAGGATAAGACAGAAGTTCTCAGAATTTGTTCTAGTGAGCAGAAAGAATCAATAATAAGTAGACTTGGCAATGATGAGTACAGTAAAGAACTTGGGGTCATTATTGATTCTGAATTGAATTTTAATGCACACATTAACCAAGGTTGCACTTTTGTCTGGCCTGCCAAAGAAAACAACTGGCAGATTACTTGTCCAAAATGTGGAAGCCAGAGTTTTGACTAAAACTAAGATGAGTCAACATATAACTTACTGTTTTAGCTTCACTGCATTGGCTCCTGGTTGTTTTAGGATTGATTTTAAAATTATTTTACTTGTTTATAAAGCTCTCAATGGTCTCACACCTTCCTACCTACATTACATGACTGCCTGCCTAGATAGCTTTCTGCTTCTATGGGCCGACGGCATGGAACAAACTCCCACTATACCTTTGATAGGCAGCCTCTGTAGACATTTTTAAAGCACAGCTCAAGACATACTGTACTTCTACACTCTTGCATTTAGTTGAGCTTTTAAAATCCTTAGTTATTCATGTCCTCACTGTATTGCATTACTGGTATTATTTTAATGTTGTTTTAAGCCTTTGCTTTTCTTTTCTTTTTCCTCTATTGCTCTGCAAAGCACTTTGAGCTGCATTTCATGACATGAAAGGTGCTATACAAATAACGTTGTATTATTATTGTTTATAACATAACCTCGTTCGTGTGTACGTGCCACTTTGTGATTATATAATTATCATTACATTATGTAAAAGAAAAGTAAACAATCTACATTGCATTCTTGTTTCCTAAAATTACTAACGAAGATTAAGCCGTAAGAATTTCAGTGGAAAGCAAGAACTGTGACAAAAGGCTTATTATACAACAGGTCGTTTCGAGGAAGCAATCTGATTGGTTGAAACAGCCTTCTAGCCGTGGTTCAAACGAGCACCACTCCACACCTAATCAAAACAAATAATTCAGCTACTCTGTTCTCCCAGAGCGCCGCAAACTCGGTGGCTAGGCTAGCTAGTTTCTTGGGACATTTGTGGTCATAGTGACTACATCCGTCATTAAAAAAATATGTTTTTTCAGCGATTTTCTTAGTTTTAAGGGTAACTGTTGTATAATTGCAATATTACACTTGAGGGTGTGGTTTAACGAGATTATTGCCACTTCAGTGATGCTTGCGGAACTCGACTACATCTCGTTCCTGACCGCAATAATCACGTTAAACCACACCATCTCGTGTAATATTACTTAATTATAGTGTGGTCTTTACAGATGTGAATGTAGAAACAACACCCTCACATTATTTTACCGCGACTATAGCGACCGCGATCGGCCGTCAATACAGCTTGTTTTGATTAGAATCGGGATTAGATTCTGAGATAATTAAGACCTGAGGCAGATTCTACAAAGGCCTTCTAAATCAGTAATTTTCACACTTTTCCACACAGATTTCTTCTCAAATGTTCACAAGTAGCAGATCTACAAGCTTGCAGTCCACTTGGTTCCATTTTAGACTCTCTTTGTACACAGGGAATTTTTACAGTAATTAAAGATTGTGGTCCCACATAATTATACCCCACTGTCACTACTGCTCTGTAGAGCTGTTTCATTTTCGATGTGATATCTCTACAGTAAAGAGGCCACTCAATGTTGACATTGGCAAACATGTTGTGCTCCTGAATGACACCAACCCTGAATGATGATCTTGTAATGCTTGCTTGTAATGCAATGAGGTTGTTGGCAACAACCACGTGGTGTCCAGTGACTAGAGCAGTGAAGACTTTACCCCTGCCACCCCACCAGCAACATGGGCATAGTTTTTTAATTCTGTAAAGAAATTTCAACCATGTGGTTCGGGGACCACCAGTGGTCCTTGAGGGGGTTCCAGGTGGTCCCCATGCAGCTGAATGATGGAGAGTTGGTAACCAAATTAGATCTTTAACTCTTGAGAGCGTAAAATGAATCCAAATGGACCCTTATGGGTCTATTTGGTTTAATTTTACGCTCTCAAGAATTTAATTATGTTGTTATACATCTGCATTACTTAATTTACAAGAAGTCTACACAATTAGAGAATGTAGAATAATTGTTATTTTTATCAACGTTTACCTGTTATCTCTCCTATGGTACCACATTAATGCCTGTTATCTCTCCTATGGTACCACATTAATGCCTGTTATCTCTCCTATGGTACCACATTAATGCCTGTTATCTCTCCTATGGTACCACATTAATGCCTGTTATCTCTCCTATGGTACCACATTAATGCCTGTTATCTCTCCTATGGTACCACATTAATGCCTGTTATCTCTCCTATGGTACCACATTAATGCCTGTTATCTCTCCTATGGTACCACATTAATGCCTGTTATCTCTCCTATGGTACCACATTAATGCCTGTTATCTCTCCTATGGTACCACATTAATGCCTGTTATCTCTCCTATGGTACCACATTAATGCCTGTTATCTCTCCTATGGTACCACATTAATGCCTGTTATCTCTCCTATGGTACCACATTAATGCCTGTTATCTCTCCTATGGTACCACATTAATGCCTGTTATCTCTCCTATGGTACCACATTAATGCCTGTTATCTCTCCTATGGTACCACATTAATGCCTGTTATCTCTCCTATGGTACCACATTAATGCCTGTTATCTCTCCTATGGTACCACATTAATGCCTGTTATCTCTCCTATGGTACCACATTAATAGAGCATGGAATTGTGGACAAAATCTCATCCAACGATAACAAAATATGAGGCTCAATTTAGGCTAAATCTCAACAAATGGTGGTCTGTGGTAGCCTGATTATCAGACTGTAGCTTTCAAATGGTGGTCTGTGGTAGCCTGATTATCAGACTGTAGCTTTCAAATGGTGGTCTGTGGTAGCCTGATTATCAGACTGTAGCTTTAAATGGTGGTCTGTGGTAGCCTGATTATCAGACTGTAGCTTTCAAAGCTTTCAAATGGTGGTCTGTGGTAGCCTGATTATCAGACTGTAGCTTTCAAAGCTTTCAAATGGTGGTCTGTGGTAGCCTGATTATCAGACTGTAGCTTTCAAATGGTGGTCTGTGGTAGCCTGATTATCAGACTGTAGCTTTAAATGGTGGTCTGTGGTAGCCTGATTATCAGACTGTAGCTTTCAAAGCTTTCAAATGGTGGTCTGTGGTAGCCTGATTATCAGACTGTAGCTTTCTTGAAGCTTCAGTCTGACATTGTCTCTTGTCTGAGCGATTTCAAGGGGGAGGGGATTAGAATTTCCCTCAACCCTCTGTGTGTTGCGCTGCGTGATGACGCTGAAAACGGGACTCGGCGCTGATTGGTTGCACTCAGAGAGTGGGCAGGGTCTTTGGGCTGGATCCAGGCTAGGTCTGTGGCTCAAATGCCGAATTTATAACGGGGCCTTGAAAAGGGTTGAAAACCACTGCTGTAAAGAAATAAAGGATGATTTAATTCATGATTGCGTATAAGGACATTCGTGGAAGATTCACTTTAAATATCTTACCGTATACAAAGAAATACAGTATTAGTATTAGTACAGTCATTCCTGATTGATCTCCTGAGATCGGGCCTGCCCTGGCTGAGCTACCCAGCCTTTCGCACTAGAATGCTGATGACATGATCAATAACTGTGGCATGGATTTAATCTGAAACATAATTGGCTCTTTCATGTCCCTTTTGAACTACTTTTCCATTGTGCATCAAGGGTCCCTTTCCTCTACGGCCCTACGGGCCTCTCTCTCTTCCTCTAATCATCCATCTCTCCACTTGCTCCATTCTTGGAGAAACTCGAACCTGACTTCTGTACTGATTGTTGATTGAATCAATGTGCAGAGACGTTTTTACACAAGCTGCGGAAGGGATTCGCGATTATTGGAGCCGTTTCGATCAGCTGAGATTAAATGCTTCGGTTTTAGTTTGACATGATTATACATGACTTTTGTGAACTGGTTTGTAAAAAAAAAAAAAAAAAGTTTGACATCTCCATTTTGTGTGTAAGCAATGAGAAATGATTTATATATCATTGTGCTAATTTAGGTCATGGTCGTGATTAAGTCAAGTGGGTCACAGTTTCATCCAAAGTGATTTAGCAATCAGCATTTAAACTGCAGCTGGATCTGCCAACATGGTTTCAATGCCAAAGTTTCCAATTCGTCCAAACCACAAAATGTGTGACTATTTGAAGTCTGACTGTAATGCGGACCATGTGAACTCAAACCATTGTTAGCAATAATCAAGTCAAGTCAAAACATTATTTATAAAGCACATTTAAAAACTGCTGACCAAGTGCTGTACAAACCACGATGCGGCTAAATCACAAATACAAACAACACAGACATATGACATACAGTGGTGGGAAAAGTACACAATTGTTTTACTTAAGTAAAAGTACCAATACTGCAACTTAGAACTACTTCGTTACAAGTAAAAGTACAGAATTGAAAATGTACTTGAGTAAAAGTACAAAAGTATCGGCATCGAAATGTACTTAATGTACTGAAAGTAAAAGTACTATTGCAGAATCTCCCATTTCACAAGTTCAAAATGTGTACAAAATCTATTGAAAATAGCAGATCTACAAGCTCACAATGCGTTGCAACGCGACGCATTGTGAGCTTGTTTTCTAATCAAAATTTTAATCTCCAAAGTAACTAGTAACTACAATTTTCAAATAATTGTAGTGAAGTAAAAGTACAAATTGTGGCTCTGAGATGGAGTGGAGTAGAAGTAAAAGTACTGGAAATACTGTTTTTGTATTGTACTTTACTAAGTAAAGTACAAATACCTCAAAATTGTACTTAAGTACAGTACTTAAGTAAAAGTACTTAGTTATTTTCCACCACTGGACAAAAACAATAGAAATCACACCCATGTGAAGTGAGGGGCGCTCTCATCATCATACATCATCTCATTCCGGCCAACCACAATTTGCGTCATCACTTTCCCGTCTTCACTTTTGTCTTCAATGTTTGTGTTTTACACAAACCCGGAAAGCTGGGCATAGGAGGGGCCGGCTAGCGCCCCTCAACAGTAGTATGAAATCAAATAAACAACTGTCAGTAAAAAACAACAATAAGAAAGATTGTCCATAACTAAAAAAACATTGCATGGATGCACCTGGGACGTATCCTCAGTGATGTATCCTGAGGTCAACAGGGTTTCGGGTCTCTCAACATCATACCCCTCACTCAGGCGACCCAGCCGGGAGTGATCAAGTCCAGACTTACGTCCCAGTAGCTACCCTCAATCAGTCCCACTAGGGAAAAACCAGGGGCACACAATCCGTTGGAACTACTCCAGAACTACTCTGCCAGGGCTGGGAGGTACACTTCTGGTGCATGGAGGGACTAGGCTCTGTGGGTTGTCTCCTGTCCGGGCCCCTCCTACGTCTCACCAGGTCCACTCCTGCTCTCACCAGGCTCAGGACCTGTGCGTTGCACCAGAGTCCCAGCACCAGACAGTTCATTCAGGAGTGGTGGGCAATGGTTCCGCAGGGTCATGGTGCTGCGGTTCCGCTTGCTGCTTGCATGGCCCTCCCAAAGGCCTCACTGAGGGTTGTTGGGCTTCCTCCTCACGGAGAACACAGGCTGGGGCGCTAACCCATACTGCTCACCCGGGTGCCGTCTACATTCTGGCTGTCACCCGTCTCTCCGGTGGTCACCAGACTATACCTGGTTGTCACATAGTCTATTCCTCTATACAACACTATACAAACGTGTATAAAAGAGTGTTGAGACTGGATTTCAAAGTGTAACTTTGAGATGGCAGATCTGATAGGGATGGGAATGCTGTTCCACTCAAGGTGTAACTGAGATGGCAGATCTGATAGGGGTGGGAATGCTGTTCCACTCAAGGTGTAACTGAGATGGCAGATCTGATAGGGGTGGGAATGCTGTTCCACTCAAGGTGTAACTGAGATGGCAGATCTGATAGGGGTGGGAATGCTGTTCCACTCAAGGTGTAACTGAGATGGCAGATCTGATAGGGGTGGGAATGCTGTTCCACTCAAGGTGTAACTGAGATGGCAGATCTGATAGGGATGGGAATGCTGTTCCACTCAAGGTGTAACTGAGATGGCAGATCTGATAGGGATGGGAATGCTGTTCCACTCAAGGTGTAACTGAGATGGCAGATCTGATAGGGGTGGGAATGCTGTTCCACTCAAGGTGTAACTGAGATGGCAGATCTGATAGGGGTGGGAATGCTGTTCCACTCAAGGTGTAACTGAGATGGCAGATCTGATAGGGGTGGGAATTCTGTTCCACTCAAGGTGCTGCTGCAGCACAAAAAAAACAAAGTTTTAGTTTAACGTTTACTTTCTGAAGGTGATGATCAGAGAGACACAACTTATTTTGGAATAAGTTGAATCTGGGAGGAGGGGGGGACGCCTTTGGCTACTGCACCTTTTTGTCGAACTTAAAAGCAGAATCAAATAACCTGCTGAGGTGTTAGAGGACATGAGTCCATAACAAGGATCAAGTATATATCATTGGCTATTTGACACAGACTATGTTCCTTTCCCTGGACATACAGTCTGCATATTGACGTTGTTGTTTGTACAGGCCAGGCCTGTATACCTCACTTTCACTTCTCACTGAGACTTGGGATGTTTACTGTTTTGCATCTCAATCATTGGGCGCACAGCATTTTTAAATTGCCAGCAATACAAAACTGCAGCTGAGCTGGATACATGTTTTCATAAACTCCGGAAGGCTTTACACCAAATTATGAATATTCTAAAAATAGGAGGCCATTACAACATAACATAGTACGTACGTAACCATTACACACACTTTAGTCAAAACACTCCAAAGGCCATATGGTTAACTGAACATGACAGCATGATGCACTCTCAGAGTAACACTAAAATGATCATTAAACAAACCAATTAGGGTCAACAGCTTCTAAATTGAACATAAATTATATTGGATTATTATTTTGTTTTGCAAAACTACAGTAAAACTACAGTAAGTAAAAATATTTCTATATGCTTATAGCAATCATAGCTATATTTAGGTAGCCACCAACCTGAAAATGTGTTGTTTTCAGTTCACTAAAGAGCTGGAGAGAGACCATTGAACACTTGAACAGTGATTACTTTCAGAACCTTTAAGCACACATACATAAATCAATGACACATCTTTTTTTAATTACAAAGCATTTAGCAATATGGAACAATTCTCTTATCACATGACCCCATGCATTGCATAGCCTTCACCTCCTCTCCTTCAAAGCCTCTGTAAGTGCTATTGCTAAATAGACACACATGGAGGTTTATTGGGGTGATATTATACACAGGATCAATCTAGTGAATTTATGACACCTGGCTGCATGGGAATGTTTCCACTTGGAAGAGTTGATGACAGTAGAGGAAAATGGGAGAATAGTTTATCATAGCCAGACCAAGAATATATTTGAAATTAGGCAAAAATGGTTATAGGAAGATATGTGAATAATAATCAGAGAAAGACACATTGGGGTGGGGGTGGGGGGTGGGGAGACAGCTGAGACAGTTATCAAGAAATAGTGTGAGGTCAGAGTGTCAGAGTCTGCAGAAATCAAACACGTATAAATTCTCCTGATAAGGAGCCACGCAAGCACGCACGCACGCACACACACACGCAAACGTGGCCTTCCAGCAGATAATCCTCCAACATCGGCCGTGCGCACTTGATGATGTCTTGACTATTTTTTATCATCTGAGGAATCTACAGTAAGATGTTTCCTGACACAGTCAGCTTCGGAAAAGCTGGTTCATGCTTTTATTTCCAGTACACCTGATTACTGTAATGCACTTTTTATGCTGGTCTGACAAAAGCAGGGGTTACATAAACTCCAGCTTGTTTAGAAGTATAAAGTAAAAACCAAAAGGTTTGACCACATCACTTTTTAGCTACTCTCTCACTGAATGCCAGTAAAACAAAGACTTGGTTTTAAGTAGCGTTGTGACTGGCATTAACGGTACTCCAATTGTCCAATTGTAATTGTTTTGGACAAATTCAGTACAACACCAGAAACTGCAATATGGTGACGGTGAGTTTCACACTAAAGGACCACTTCACCATCTTCATATAATAGGTCCTCACTAATAGTCATGATAAAACGGCACAATTTTTTCCCACTCAGTCTGTGTCTCATAAGAGGGCTGTGGGCAGTTCAGAAACCCGTCCACCAGTGACATCATCGTTAGGCAGATATTTTTTTAAACAAGATTTATTTTCTTACAAAAATGTTTAGATTTTTTGCAAACGTGCAACTTTTCAGGACTAGAAAGCCTGCAGTTTCTATTAGCTTGGATTCCCCATCGATGATCAAATAAGTCTCTCATCATTATTTTTCCACACCAGATATATCTTTAAGACTCTTGGCTCGTCATCATAACAGTGTCACTTCAATGGGAAACTGCAGCCCTGCTAACCAGCCTTCGCCGGGCCCCGCTGGGGACCCCGGGCCCCGCTGGGGTCCCCGGGCCCCGCTGGGGACCCTTTAACTGCAGCCCTGCTAACCAGCCTTCGCCGGGCCCCGCTGGGGACCCCGGGCCCCGCTGGGGTCCCCGGGCCCCGCTGGGGTCCCCGGGCCCCGCTGGGGACCCTTTAACTGCAGCCCTGCTAACCAGCCTTCCCCGGGCCCCGCTGGGGACCCCGGGCCCCGCTGGGGACCCTTTAACTGCAGCCCTGCTAACCAGCCTTCGCCGGGCCCCGCTGGGGACCCCGGGCCCCGCTGGGGACCCTTTAACTGCAGCCCTGCTAACCAGCCTTCCCCGGGCCCCGCTGGGGTCCCTGGGCCCCGCTGGGTTCCCCGGGCCCCGCTGGGGACCCTTTCCTGCTAACCAGCCTTCCCCGGGCCCCGCTGGGGACCCTGGGCCCCGCTGGGTTCCCCGGGCCCCGCTGGGGACCCTTTCCTGCTAACCAGCCTTCCCCGGGCCCCGCTGGGTTCCCCGGGCCCCGCTGGGTTCCCCGGGCCCCGCTGGGGACCCTTTCCTGCTAACCAGCCTTCCCCGGGCCCCGCTGGGGACCCCGGGTCCCGCTGGGGACCCCGGGCCCCGTTGGGGACCCTTTCCCTTCCCCGGGCCCCGCTGGGGACCCTTTCCCTTCCCCGGGCCCCACTGGGGACCCTTTCCAAACTGCAGCCCTGCTAACCAGCCTTCCCCGGGCCCCGCTGGGTTCCCTTTCCAAACTGCAGCCCTGCTAACCAGCCTTCCCCGGGCCCCGCTGGGGTCCCCGGGCCCCGCTGGGGACCCTTTAACTGCAGCCCTGCTAACCAGCCTTCCCCGGGCCCCGCTGGGGTCCCCGGGCCCCGCTGGGGACCCTTTAACTGCAGCCCTGCTAACCAGCCTTCCTCGGGCCCCGCTGGGGACCCTTTCCAAACTGCAGCCCTGCTAACCAGCCTTCCTCGGGCCCCGCTGGGTTCCCTTTCCAAACTGCAGCCCTGCTAACCAGCCTTCCCCGGGCCCCGCTGGGGACCCTTTCCAAACTGCAGCCCTGCTAACCAGCCTTCCTCGGGCCCCGCTGGGGACCCTTTCCAAACTGCAGCCCTGCTAACCAGCCTTCCTCGGGCCCCGCTGGGGACCCTTTCCAAACTGCAGCCCTGCTAACCAGCCTTCCTCGGGCCCCGCTGGGTTCCCTTTCCAAACTGCAGCCCTGCTAACCAGCCTTCCCCGGGCCCCGCTGGGGTCCCCGGGCCCCGCTGGGGACCCTTTAACTGCAGCCCTGCTAACCAGCCTTCCTCGGGCCCCGCTGGGGACCCTTTCCAAACTGCAGCCCTGCTAACCAGCCTTCCTCGGGCCCCGCTGGGTTCCCTTTCCAAACTGCAGCCCTGCTAACCAGCCTTCCCCGGGCCCCGCTGGGGACCCTTTCCAAACTGCAGCCCTGCTAACCAGCCTTCCTCGGGCCCCGCTGGGGACCCTTTCCAAACTGCAGCCCTGCTAACCAGCCTTCCTCGGGCCCCGCTGGGGACCCTTTCCAAACTGCAGCCCTGCTAACCAGCCTTCCTCGGGCCCCGCTGGGGACCCTTCCCCGGGCCCCGCTGGGGACCCTTTCCAATTTGTTGAGTCTAAAACACACTCATGCAGAAGAGAGTACAAGATCGAGGGGAGGAACTCAGGAGAAAAAGGACAAGGAAAGGAGAATGGGAGAGGGGAAGAGCATGCAGCCAAGTGTGTCCAAAAGCAGAAATAATGTGCGTCTCCTCCGAAAGCTGAGCATGCAGCCTCAGAGCAATATGTTTCCCTATCGATTTGACGTGGGTGGTGGGGCTGAGCAGGGTCATACAAAGGTGTAGGGTGAAAACCCAGCTTCAATATTAAACAAACAATCTGCTTGTAATTGTTGTTAATTCCTACGGTGTACCTTTTCGATTTCGTGACAACCACACATTATAATTGCAGTACAAAAGATTATGAATATGTTTGTGTTATAATTAGCCCCTCCCCAACCCGTCCTTGTCCAATAGGCACGTTAGCAGTGAGGAGACAAGGCAAGCTGTCCTTCTCCCCCAATAGAGATGAATGTTAGATGACGGGATTTCTCCATATAAATAATCGATCATTGCAGTAGCAAGAGCATCAAAATGTTCTTCTAAATCTAGTCAACCAGGCCTGCAGTAGGCTGAATGCACTGGACAAATGTGCATGACATTATTTAAATAAACTAGAAATATGAGGAAATGAAATCAACATTTAAGACTACCGATATGTTTCATGTTGCACGGTAAGACTACGGTCATTATTAGTATTATTGTCATCACCTGGGTGGGTCAGGCGTGTAACATTCTCGACGTTAAGCCGTGTATGTGTTCAACAGCACAGCCATGCAAAATAACATTGCCAGCTATGAGGTGGCGGAAGCTTGACCTGCATAGCAACAGTTGCTAAACAATTTGGATTGGCATTTGACAATCGCTTTTTGGGGTGGGATTTAGTGAAGGGCTAATTACTACATCAGTAGTTTGTCTATTTCCAAGAGACGATTCTATATCCTATATTCTATTCTACATAATATAATATTTTATTATTTTTGTAACCTCTTCCAACCCGACTTCCTTTGCTATGAATACAGGTGTGCCTTGAGATTCGGGCATGCCCATTGGTGTATACCTCGGGCATGCCCATTGGTGTATACCTCGGGCATGCCCATTGGTGTATACCTCGGGCATGCCCATTGGTGTATACCTCGGGCACAACAGTTTGTAAATCATCATAACAGTGTCACTTCAATGGGAAACTGCAGCCCTGCTAACCAGCCTTCGCCGGGCCCCGCTGGGGACCCCGGGCCCCGCTGGGGTCCCCGGGCCCCGCTGGGGACCCTTTAACTGCAGCCCTGCTAACCAGCCTTCGCCGGGCCCCGCTGGGGACCCCGGGCCCCGCTGGGGTCCCCGGGCCCCGCTGGGGTCCCCGGGCCCCGCTGGGGACCCTTTAACTGCAGCCCTGCTAACCAGCCTTCCCCGGGCCCCGCTGGGGACCCCGGGCCCCGCTGGGGACCCTTTAACTGCAGCCCTGCTAACCAGCCTTCGCCGGGCCCCGCTGGGGACCCCGGGCCCCGCTGGGGACCCTTTAACTGCAGCCCTGCTAACCAGCCTTCCCCGGGCCCCGCTGGGGTCCCTGGGCCCCGCTGGGTTCCCCGGGCCCCGCTGGGGACCCTTTCCTGCTAACCAGCCTTCCCCGGGCCCCGCTGGGGACCCTGGGCCCCGCTGGGTTCCCCGGGCCCCGCTGGGGACCCTTTCCTGCTAACCAGCCTTCCCCGGGCCCCGCTGGGTTCCCCGGGCCCCGCTGGGTTCCCCGGGCCCCGCTGGGGACCCTTTCCTGCTAACCAGCCTTCCCCGGGCCCCGCTGGGGACCCCGGGTCCCGCTGGGGACCCCGGGCCCCGTTGGGGACCCTTTCCCTTCCCCGGGCCCCGCTGGGGACCCTTTCCCTTCCCCGGGCCCCACTGGGGACCCTTTCCAAACTGCAGCCCTGCTAACCAGCCTTCCCCGGGCCCCGCTGGGTTCCCTTTCCAAACTGCAGCCCTGCTAACCAGCCTTCCCCGGGCCCCGCTGGGGTCCCCGGGCCCCGCTGGGGACCCTTTAACTGCAGCCCTGCTAACCAGCCTTCCCCGGGCCCCGCTGGGGTCCCCGGGCCCCGCTGGGGACCCTTTAACTGCAGCCCTGCTAACCAGCCTTCCTCGGGCCCCGCTGGGGACCCTTTCCAAACTGCAGCCCTGCTAACCAGCCTTCCTCGGGCCCCGCTGGGTTCCCTTTCCAAACTGCAGCCCTGCTAACCAGCCTTCCCCGGGCCCCGCTGGGGACCCTTTCCAAACTGCAGCCCTGCTAACCAGCCTTCCTCGGGCCCCGCTGGGTTCCCTTTCCAAACTGCAGCCCTGCTAACCAGCCTTCCCCGGGCCCCGCTGGGGTCCCCGGGCCCCGCTGGGGACCCTTTAACTGCAGCCCTGCTAACCAGCCTTCCTCGGGCCCCGCTGGGGACCCTTTCCAAACTGCAGCCCTGCTAACCAGCCTTCCTCGGGCCCCGCTGGGTTCCCTTTCCAAACTGCAGCCCTGCTAACCAGCCTTCCCCGGGCCCCGCTGGGGACCCTTTCCAAACTGCAGCCCTGCTAACCAGCCTTCCTCGGGCCCCGCTGGGGACCCTTTCCAAACTGCAGCCCTGCTAACCAGCCTTCCTCGGGCCCCGCTGGGGACCCTTTCCAAACTGCAGCCCTGCTAACCAGCCTTCCTCGGGCCCCGCTGGGGACCCTTCCCCGGGCCCCGCTGGGGACCCTTTCCAATTTGTTGAGTCTAAAACACACTCATGCAGAAGAGAGTACAAGATCGAGGGGAGGAACTCAGGAGAAAAAGGACAAGGAAAGGAGAATGGGAGAGGGGAAGAGCATGCAGCCAAGTGTGTCCAAAAGCAGAAATAATGTGCGTCTCCTCCGAAAGCTGAGCATGCAGCCTCAGAGCAATATGTTTCCCTATCGATTTGACGTGGGTGGTGGGGCTGAGCAGGGTCATACAAAGGTGTAGGGTGAAAACCCAGCTTCAATATTAAACAAACAATCTGCTTGTAATTGTTGTTAATTCCTACGGTGTACCTTTTCGATTTCGTGACAACCACACATTATAATTGCAGTACAAAAGATTATGAATATGTTTGTGTTATAATTAGCCCCTCCCCAACCCGTCCTTGTCCAATAGGCACGTTAGCAGTGAGGAGACAAGGCAAGCTGTCCTTCTCCCCCAATAGAGATGAATGTTAGATGACGGGATTTCTCCATATAAATAATCGATCATTGCAGTAGCAAGAGCATCAAAATGTTCTTCTAAATCTAGTCAACCAGGCCTGCAGTAGGCTGAATGCACTGGACAAATGTGCATGACATTATTTAAATAAACTAGAAATATGAGGAAATGAAATCAACATTTAAGACTACCGATATGTTTCATGTTGCACGGTAAGACTACGGTCATTATTAGTATTATTGTCATCACCTGGGTGGGTCAGGCGTGTAACATTCTCGACGTTAAGCCGTGTATGTGTTCAACAGCACAGCCATGCAAAATAACATTGCCAGCTATGAGGTGGCGGAAGCTTGACCTGCATAGCAACAGTTGCTAAACAATTTGGATTGGCATTTGACAATCGCTTTTTGGGGTGGGATTTAGTGAAGGGCTAATTACTACATCAGTAGTTTGTCTATTTCCAAGAGACGATTCTATATCCTATATTCTATTCTACATAATATAATATTTTATTATTTTTGTAACCTCTTCCAACCCGACTTTGCTATGAATACAGGTGTGCCTTGAGATTCGGGCATGCCCATTGGTGTATACCTCGGGCATGCCCACATTTTTTGCGCGTGCAGACTCGGCCCCCAGCCTGGTACCCTAGTCAAAATATGGCCCTTGAGGAAAGTTAATTGGGGAACCCTGCTGTAGATAGACGGGTACGTGTACACTGGGTGTTGCATGCATTTCCAACTTGCATCGTTCCCTACTAGTTGCTAATAGCAATTGTGCAATCCAAGCCCATTGACTTCATTATATTTCAAAAAGCATAGAACACATAGTGAAATTTTGTGGGATTCTACATGAGATTGACACTATGCATGCGTACATGCACCAGTGTGTGTGTGTGTGTGTGTGTGTGTGTGTGTGTGTGTGTGTGTGTGTGTGTGTGTGTGTGTGTGTGTGTGTGTGTGTGTCTTACATCATTTCCCTGACATATAGACAGACACTTTGCACTTTGCACCCATGTTTGTTCATTCCATATCTTATCTCAGGAGATATCTCTGAATTTGGGGAAGTGGCACATCTCAGGCCAGCTAGTTCACTTATGGTTAATGACTTGTGTGACATACTTAAATGTCACGTCACTTTACAAGCATTCCTTTATAGGCCTGTTCTTCCACTAGTGCTGCTGCTGCTACGGGGCAAGGACTTCCTTTATAGGCCTGTTCTTCCACTAGTGCTGCTGCTGCTACGGGGCAAAGACTTCCTTTATAGGCCTGTTCTTCCACTAGTGCTCCTGCTGCTACGGGGCAAAGACTTCCTTTATAGGCCTGTTCTTCCACTAGTGCTGCTGCTGCTACGGGGCAAAGACTTCCTTTATAGGCCTGTTCTTCCACTAGTGCTGCTGCTGCTACGGGGCAAAGACTTCCTTTATAGGCCTGTTCTTCCACTAGTGCTCCTGCTGCTACGGGGCAAAGACTTCCTTTATAGGCCTGTTCTTCCACTAGTGCTGCTGCTGCTACGGGGCAAGGACTTCCTTTATAGGCCTGTTCTTCCACTAGTGCTGCTGCTGCTACGGGGCAAAGACTTCCACTAGTGCTCCTGCTGCTGCTACGGGGCAAAGACTTCCTTTATAGGCCTGTTCTTCCACTGGTGCTGCTGCTGCTGCGGGGCAAAGACTTCCACTAGTGCTCCTGCTGCTGCTACGGGGCAAAGACTTCCTTTATAGGCCTGTTCTTCCACTGGTGCTGCTGCTGCTACGGGGCAAAGACTTCCACTAGTGCTCTTGCTGCTGCTACGGGGCAAAGACTTCCTTTATAGGCCTGTTCTTCCACTGGTGCTGCTGCTGCTACGGGGCAAAGACTTCCACTAGTGCTCCTGCTGCTACGGGGCAAAGACTTCCTTTATAGGCCTGTTCTTCCACTAGTGCTCCTGCTGCTACGGGGCAAAGACTTCCTTTATAGGCCTGTTCTTCCACTAGTGCTCCTGCTGCTACGGGGCAAAGACTTCCTTTATAGGCCTGTTCTTCCACTAGTGCTCCTGCTGCTACGGGGCAAAGACTTCCTTTATAGGCCTGTTCTTCCACTAGTGCTCCTGCTGCTACGGGGCAAAGACTTCCTTTATAGGCCTGTTCTTCCACTAGTGCTGCTGCTGCTACGGGGCAAAGACTTCCTTTATAGGCCTGTTCTTCCACTAGTGCTCCTGCTGCTACGGGGCAAAGACTTCCTTTATAGGCCTGTTCTTCCACTAGTGCTCCTGCTGCTACGGGGCAAAGACTTCCTTTATAGGCCTGTTCTTCCACTAGTGCTCCTGCTGCTACGGGGCAAAGACTTCCTTTATAGGCCTGTTCTTCCACTAGTAATCCTGCTGCTACGGGGCAAAGACTTCCTTTATAGGCCTGTTCTTCCACTAGTGCTCCTGCTGCTACGGGGCAAAGACTTCCTTTATAGGCCTGTTCTTCCACTAGTGCTCCTGCTGCTACGGGGCAAGGACTTCCTTTATAGGCCTGTTCTTCCACTAGTGCTCCTGCTGCTACGGGGAAAAGACTTCCTTTATAGGCCTGTTCTTCCACTAGTGCTCCTGCTGCTACGGGGCAAAGACTTCCTTTATAGGCCTGTTCTTCCACTAGTGCTCCTGCTGCTACGGGGAAAAGACTTCCTTTATAGGCCTGTTCTTCCACTAGTGCTCCTGCTGCTACGGGGCAAAGACTTCCTTTATAGGCCTGTTCTTCCACTAGTGCTCCTGCTGCTACGGGGAAAAGACTTCCTTTATAGGCCTGTTCTTCCACTAGTGCTCCTGCTGCTACGGGGCAAAGACTTCCTTTATAGGCCTGTTCTTCCACTAGTGCTCCTGCTGCTACGGGGAAAAGACTTCCTTTATAGGCCTGTTCTTCCACTAGTGCTCCTGCTGCTACGGGGCAAAGACTTCCTTTATAGGCCTGTTCTTCCACTAGTGCTCCTGCTGCTACGGGGAAAAGACTTCCTTTATAGGCCTGTTCTTCCACTAGTGCTCCTGCTGCTACGGGGAAAAGACTTCCTTTATAGGCCTGTTCTTCCACTAGTGCTCCTGCTGCTACGGGGCAAAGACTTCCTTTATAGGCCTGTTCTTCCACTAGTGCTCCTGCTGCCACGGGGCAAAGACTTCCTTTATAGGCCTGTTCTTCCACTAGTGCTCCTGCTGCTACGGGGCAAGGACTTGCAGCTCCTGCTGCTACAGGGCAAGGACTTGCAGCTCCTGCTGCTACGGGGCAAGGACTTGCAGCTCCTGCTGCTACGGGGCAAGGACTCGCAGGACTTTGGATTCCAGCCATGCAGTGTTGATTTCGTCGACTAAAACAAGACGAAAGATGTTCGTCGACTACCTTTTTTTTACTGACAAAAACTAAATGGAAACTAAATGAAAACTAAGCTATGACTACTAAAACTAAGACTAAGTATACTGACAATTTTGTCAACAAATAAAAACTAGACTAAAATGTCAGGAAGGGACTAGAGGACAAGAGATCCAGTATAAGTCATTTTACAATTAGTTGCATGCTGACGATCTGCTCGGCTATTTGCAGCAAGTGAAAAAAACATCAAGGCCTGCCAAAATACATTTTGTTCGACTAAATCAACTGTAGATTTAGTCGACTAAAATCTTATGATATTTAGTCGACTAAAACTAGACTAACACTAAAACATTCCAGGTGACTAAAATGTGACTAAAACTAAATAAAAACTATGACTTAAACTAAAATAAAAATGTGCTGCCAAAAACAACACTGAAGCCATGTAGCACCTTAACCTGCATAAAATGTGTGTTTATGAGCACTGGGTCGAAAAATATGATTTGCCGTTCATTCACTGACAGCATCTTTTCCAAATGGTTTATAGTTTAGTTCCAGCTTCAGTTACATTTGCATTGCATGCACAGTACAGTACAGTACAGTACAGTACAGTACAGTACAGTACAGTACAGTACAGTAGTACAGTATGTACTGTAAATGAACAAGAAGGAATTAAGAAGCACACATGATCCAAATGTCCAAATTGCATTCAAGGAAGAAATGCCCCCTGTTTCCAAATGCCGCCATTCCCATTCCTTTGAAGACTTAAGTCCTCTTCTTCTTGTTAAGAACGTCACCAAATGTTCAGTCACTCCAATGCCAAAAGAAATGCTAAAATCAGAACCCTTTGACTATTTCCAGCTCTGTAGTGGGTAATGAACTGGTGAGGAGTCAGCTTCATACTGGTATACAGCTCTGTAGTGGGTAATGAACTGGTGAGGAGCCAGCTTCATACTGGTATACAGCTCTGTAGTGGGTAATGAACTGGTGAGGAGCCAGCTTCATACTGGTATACAGCTCTGTAGTGGGTAATGAACTGGTGAGGTGCCAGCTTCATACTGGTATACAGCTCTGTAGTGGGTAATGAACTGGTGAGGTGCCAGCTTCATACTGGTATACAGCTCTGTAGTGGGTAATGAACTGGTGAGGTGCCAGCTTCATACTGGTATACAGCTCTGTAGTGGGTAATGAACTGGTGAGGTGCCAGCTTCATACTGGTATACAGCTCTGTAGTGGGTAATGAACTGGTGAGGTGCCAGCTTCATACTGGTATACAGCTCTGTAGTGGGTAATGAACTGGTGAGGTGCCAGCTTCATACTGGTATACAGCTCTGTAGTGGGTAATGAACTGGTGAGGAGCCAGCTTCATACTGGTATACAGCTCTGTAGTGGGTAATGAACTGGTGAGGTGCCAGCTTCATACTGGTATACAGCTCTGTAGTGGGTAATGAACTGGTGAGGAGTCAGCTTCATACTGGTACACAGCTCTGTAGTGGGTAATGAACTGGTGAGGAGCCAGCTTCATACTGGTATACAGCTCTGTAGTGGGTAATGCACTGGTGAGGAGCCAGCTTCATACTGGTATACAGCTCTGTAGTGGGTAATGAACTGGTGAGGTGCCAGCTTCATACTGGTATACAGCTCTGTAGTGGGTAATGAACTGGTGAGGTGCCAGCTTCATACTGGTATACAGCTCTGTAGTGGGTAATGATCTGGTGAGGAGCCAGCTTCATACTGGTATACAGCTCTGTAGTGGGTAATGAACTGGTGAGGAGCCAGCTTCATACTGGTATACAGCTCTGTAGTGGGTAATGAACTGGTGAGGAGCCAGCTTCATACTGGTATACAGCTCTGTAGTGGGTAATGAACTGGTGAGGTGCCAGCTTCATACTGGTATACAGCTCTGTAGTGGGTAATGAACTGGTGAGGAGCCAGCTTCATACTGGTATACAGCTCTGTAGTGGGTAATGAACTGGTGAGGTGCCAGCTTCATACTGGTATACAGCTCTGTAGTGGGTAATGAACTGGTGAGGTGCCAGCTTCATACTGGTATACAGCCAACCATGTCAGGTTGGTCAGCTGCCAAAGACACTTAACCTCTCGTATTGGCAGTGTTTGATCTCGTCAGCTACAGATGGGTGTCGAAATTTTAAAAAAATCTTCTAAATCCTCCAGTTTTCTGAAATAAATATTTTCACGAATTTTCAAAAATAGCAGACCTACAAGCTCGTAGCGTGCCACTCGGTGGCGCGCTATGAGCTTGTAGATCTGCTATTTTTCAATAGCTAAATTATAACATAATGTTTAAAACACCAAAAGGGGTTCCCGCCCAAAATGGGTTAAGACAGTGGTTTCCAAATGTGGGGTCCGGGGACCCCCAGGGGTCCTTGAGGGAGTTCCAGGGGGTCCCCAGCTAAATGATAGTTAGGAACCAAATGGACCCTTAAGGGTCTGTAACTCAGAGAGTGTACAAAAGTGTTGAATTAACATTGATTTTACAATATAAATTGGGGTCCCAGAGATAGAAATGCCATTAAATGGGGGTCCGTACTATAGACTAATATGCATGTCAAACTGGGGGTCCTTGAAATTAAACGGGTTTAGAATCACTGCTAGAGCCGTGAAAATGTGGCTGGGGGTCCCTGGCATATCTCTTCAAATGGGGGTCCGCAGGCTAATTAGTGTCAATTGAGTACCACAGACGAAAAACAGTCTAAGTCCAAATTTCATTCTGACACTGTGGCAGCGGTGGCCGAACGGTTTGCGGAGTGGTCTTGATACCGGAAGGTCGCCAGTTCGTATCCCCGGACCGGCACGTTAAAATTACCACCGCTGAAGTGCCCTTGAGCAAGGCATTGAACCACTACCATGAAATGTTCTATGAGCAGGGCCTGGCTGTAAACAAGTATCTGATGCTTAGTCCAGTTACCCTGGGTAAATATAGTAACGTTGCTTTGCTTTGCTTTACCCCTCCACGAAAAGGCCTCGTTGTCCTGACCCCTTATACATTATGGATAAATAGTGTGGACTTAGTTAGTTTTTCGTCTGTGGCATTCAATTTGGGAGTCCTTGACATGAAAAAGTTTGGGAATCACTGCTTTAAGTAAGAGACTTTTCACCCAGTTTGTGCAATGAAGTTCTTCCGTCTGACCTAATGATATTTGGCACCATGCATTATAAATCCTTCCTGTCATCCATCTCCAGTCCTCTCCCCCGCTCCCCTGCTGTGGCACTTTGTAGGCCCTAATTAATGTTCTTCTTAGTATAGATTCTAAGGACATTTCTGGGTGTTCTGGACTGTTTGACATGCACTTAGCGATGGAATCCCTAGCTAGACGTTTGCTTTTACTTTAACACCAAGTGCTATGACAATGTAAGAATGTGGTAATAGGCTAATAAAGTTGGCAGTGTTTTTACTTCCTCCTAAGCCTTAGGAGGAAGGAAAACCACTGCCAACTGTATTAGCCTCCTAGGGGTTGACACTATGGCAGGTAAAAAAAATGTTGGGGCGTGTGGAGTTTGCTTTGGAGTTGCCCAAACTACAAGTGCACATTTGAGTGAGTGAGTCTGCTATGAACACGAGATAAAATAAGTAATTTTCTTTTTTTTTTATTATTTTAAATATTATTCTCATGGTATCGGTGTTCGTTATCGGCTAACACAGAAATTGTGGTATCGGGATCGGATCTGGAACAAAAAAAGTGTATCGGGACATCCCTAGTATTAACGACTTAACCACAAATACATTTCATATAGTTACAAATTAGCTGGTGCAGTGCAGTGCAATGCATTGTGGGGCACTAGATCTGCTAATTCGAAAACATGTTTGGCCCCAGTGAGGCTCTTCAACGTTGAAGCACTGGGCCCTAGTGGTAAGAGGAGGGACTGCAGGCGGACCCGTGGATTCATGACCGGGAAACCCTGTGCAGCTGGGCTTTAACATTGAGTGCTCGGTTGCACTTCCGAATTAGACCACCAAAATGTGGTGGGGGGCGGAGCTTCGTGCCGGTTCAGTCTCTATCCTTCTTTATACTCTATGGTTTGGACGCCAGAGTTAACCCATTTACACAGTTTTCGGAAAAAACCCTATGTTTGTATATCAGTGGTCAAGGACGCCAAAGATTATATGTAATTGGCCACGCCGGACCCCCATCTCAAAATATGTTATTCCAGGGACCCTCCCAGAAGCAAAGATTTGAGTTAACAACGTTCACTGTGAAAGAATATATATTCATAGATTTTCGCCACATTTTCACGATTAAAAAAAAATAGCAGATTTACAAGCTCATAACGCGGCACTCTGTGCGGCGCTATGAGCTTGTAGATCTGCTATTTTTCGGGGGTTCCCGTCCTGAATGGGTCAAATGAGGTCAATTTTTGACAAAAGAAAGCTATAAACGGTTTATCACATTGAATAAACCGTTGAATTGAATAAAACAAAGAGTGTTGAATTTCCCTTTCTCACAGGTTTGACTCATTGTGGCTGCTATGAACTGTACATGATCCTTTATTTAATGTGTAACAGGCCTTTGATGAATGGCAGCCTACAACAACACCGTCTCAAGTGCTAAAGTAAAACATTAATATTACTTCTCACGACTCCTTGTTTAACCTGGCATGTCAATCTCTATCTTCTCTGCGTGTACCTGACAGTACAGTGTTGATTTTGGCAGCAAATTTTGATTTTAGTTTTAGTCATAGTCTCTTGAATAGTTTTCATTTAGTTTTAGTCACATTTTAGACACCTGGAATGTTTTAGTGTTAGTCTAGTTTTAGTCGACTAATTATAAGAATTTAGTTGATTAAATCTACAGTTGATTTAGTCGACTAAAATGTGTTTTGGTGGGCCTTGATGCCGTCGTAATGACCGTCTTTACACTTGCTGAAAATAGCCGATCTACAAGCTCACAATGCGTTACAACGCGTTGTGAGCTTGTAGATCAGCTATTTTCAGCATGCAACCAAGTGTAAAATGACTTATACTGGATCTCTCGTCCACTAGTCCCTTCCTATAGCATTTTAGTCCAGTTTGTATTTGTTGACAAAACTGTCAGTATATTTAGTCTCAGTTTTAGTCATCGTAGCTTAGTTTTCATTTAGTTTCCATTTAGTTTTTCGTCAGTGAAAAAAGATAGTCGACGAACATTTTTCGTCATAGTTTTAGTCGACGAAATCAACACCGATACCTGAAGAGGGGCCACTGACTGAAGAGAGCTCTCTCTTACTGTCTGCAGTGTCTCATTGACCTTGGACCGATGGAAACATATGGGGCCGCCGCCGCTCGCTTTCCCCGAGACTCATTGTGAGGGAATTTGGGAATCATTCTCTTTCTAATCCGCCCTGAGAACCCGGCTAATCCCATCTTCCACCTTGCCGTTCCGGAGATAATGCCAGAGTCACAGCAGCACTTC
Source organism: Electrona antarctica (assembly GCF_951216825.1). NCBI lineage: Eukaryota > Metazoa > Chordata > Actinopteri > Myctophiformes > Myctophidae > Electrona > Electrona antarctica. Next base: position 3,816,912 of record NC_136798.1, on the reverse strand, counting down.
AGCTTATAGCTCCCCGACCGACCCAGCCCTGTAGTTTAAAGCCTGATTTATGCTTCATATTGCAAAACAAATTAGCAGATCTACAAGCTCACAGCATGCGCTGCAGTGAGCTTGTAGATCTGCTATGTTCCGCACACAAGGCAACGAAAAAGACTAGGAGATTGGAGCGTAGAGTTGTTCCGATACCGGGATACTAAAGACTAGGAGATTGGAGCGTAGAGTTGTTCCGATACCAGGATACTAAAGACTAGGAGATTGGAGCGTAGAGTTGTTCCGATACCAGGATACTAAAGACTAGGAGATTGGAACGTAGAGTTGTTCCGATACCAGGATACTAAAGACTAGGAGATTGGAGCGTAGAGTTGTTCCGATACCGGGATTGGAGCGTAGTGTTGTTCTGATACCGGGATAGGATACTCGGGCCGATACCACCACTCAAGTACACTCGTACTCGGTACTCTGAACCGGCCCCGATACTTTGACCCGACTCACCCGAGTACCAAAACATCCAATTGACACTAGGCTGAACGAATGCAACGGGAGCAAGTCTGACCCAACATGACAACTGACAAGTGTAGATCAGAGATCCATCTGCATCTATGAGAAAAAGGGGGTAAAATAAGTGGTTACTCAACAAAAATAAAGTACTCGTATCGGTACTCGGTATCGGCGAGTACAAAAAATTAAGTACTTGTACTCGGTCTGAAGAAAATGCTATCGGGACAACTCTATTGGAGCGTGTTGCGTGCGTTATCCCCGGTTCATCTGTTGGATTTACTTACAGTATAACACTCCCTTTCACATTCCCAACTCTATTAAAAAAAAGCCTTTCTTTGTGCAATGGGGGTTTGAGCTTTTTTGGCTAACTGGCTGCTATTGTTAGGTGTTTGTTTGTTCACCCAAGCTGCCTTGGAAGTATGCTTACTCATCACATTAATAATGGCACAACCACAAATCTCTGTACAGTGAACTTTGTGCAAGTGTTTGGCCCTTAGTCATTGCCGGTGTTCTATTTATAATGTATGCCGATCTTGCGTTTATATATCCGGAAGTACAAAGTGAATGCCGCAGCAAGGTGGTCGAGTCTTTTTGTTAACCCAATCTGTACGGGAACCTTTTTGGTGTTTTATAAAGCATTATGCTAAACTTTAGCTATTGAAAAATAGCAGATCTACAAGCTCATAGCGCGGCACCGAGTGCCGCGCTATGAGCTTGTTGTAGGTCTGTTTCTATTTTTGAAAAATCGTGAAATCTTTGAATATATATTTTTTCAGAGTGAACGTTTTTAACTCATATCTTAACTCATATCTAACTCATATCTTCATGTCAAGGGGGTCCTTGACATGAAAATGTTTGAGAACAACTCACATAGAAACATTCTTTTTTAGAAGGCATTTGTAGAACCGTCCTCAGGTCTAAATGTGTTAACCCATTTTGGGCAGGATCCCCTTTTGGTGTTATAAGTGTAATGTTATACTTTAGCTATTGAATAGCAGATCTACAAGCTCATAGCGCGCCACCGAGTGGCGCGCTACGAGCTTGTAGGTCTGCTATTTTTGAAAAGTCATGAAAATGTGGCGCAATTCTTTGAATATATTCTTTCAGAGCGAACGTTTTTAACTCAAATCTTTGCTTCCGAGGGGTTCCTGGAATAACATATTTTCAGATGTGGGGCGGAGGCATATTACATATAATTTTTGGGGTCCTTGACATGAAATATTGAGCACCACTGATACAGAAACATGAGGTATTTCAGAAAACTGTCAAGATTTCAAAGACATTTTTTAGAATTTCTCAGGTCTGAATGCGTTAAGGCCTGCGTGCAGAAGAGAGGCTTTCGTTTGTTTACACGGTTATGAAACCATGTTGTTTCAACACCACGGCTTTTTGCTGCTTATTATCTGATTACATGGGGGAAAAAGTAGGCACAAAAACCCTGAGTGTTCATTTGAACCACTTCAATCCAAGATACGTAGTTTAGTTGGTCTCCTGACAAACTAAGATACGTAGTTTAGTTGGTCTCCTGACAAACTAAGATACGTAGTTTAGTTGGTCTCCTGACAAACTAAGATACGTAGTTTAGTTGGTCTCCTGACAAACTAAGATACGTAGTTTAGTTGGTCTCCTGACAAACTAAGATACGTAGTTTAGTTGGTCTCCTGACAAACTAAGATACGTAGTTTAGTTGGTCTCCTGACAAACTAAGATACGTAGTTTAGTTGGTCTCCTGACAAACTAATTAAGATACGTAGTTTAGTTGGTCTCCTGACAAACTAAGATATGTAGTTTAGTTGGTCTCCTGACAAACTAAGATACGTAGTTTAGTTGGTCTCCTGACAAACTAAGATACGTAGTTTAGTTGGTCTCCTGACAAACTAATTAAGATACGTAGTTTAGTTGGTCTCCTGACAAACTAAGATACGTAGTTTAGTTGGTCTCCTGACAAACTAAGATACGTAGTTTAGTTGGTCTCCTGACAAACTAAGATATGTAGTTTAGTTGGTCTCCTGACAAACTAAGATACGTAGTTGGCCCTATAGGCTGCAACTAACAATTATTTCCATAATCGATTCATCGGCCGATTATTTAAACGATTAATCGGATTATGGCACTTACGTAGCTATCCTCTTAAAAAATATATTGTAGGTTATTTTAGACATAACTAACAAAAAATACATTCAGGCATTGTTTTGGATACCTTGTGATTCTGCATTGTTATGTCATATTTTGCTTTGCAGTCACTACTGTGCATGAGCAACTATCATCAGATTGTAAGGGAAGAGAGATGGCTCACTTAACACTAGAAAAACTATGGTAAAGTGGGAAAACACCCATGATTACTCCAGCGGTTAGTTGCCGATTTGATTAATCGATTACTAAATTAGTTGAGAACTAATTGAATAATCGATGTGATTATGATTAATCGTTGCAGGCTTAGTTGGCCCCTTACAAACACATTTCACACCCACTTCTTTACACCTGTAAACCTGTGACCTGACAAGATGATTCTGATTCTGACCCCCAGAGCTTATATATGCCCCCCCCCCCCCCCCACCCCCCAAACCCCCAACACCAAATCTATAGCGATCTATAAAGCTATTTCGTCCGAATGTTCACCCCCAGAAAAGGGATTCTGGGTTCAACTCTTTTGTTATACAAGTTATCAAAAGGTGTCGTGTGAGTTCAAACATCTAAATTGAATGAGCTGCTTATAGTGGCGAATCATTTCACAATGCTTTTTTAAAAACATAATCAAGCCAAAGCCGGGTCGGTTCAGCCAAAATCCACTCATAAACGTTTGGATTGTTGTGACTAACTGTGTGAAATTGGTGCCTGAGCTCTAGTGCCAAAACAATGGAGACGCACAAACAAACACGTCCCATAATAATAGCTACTGCAGTCAGCGAGTAAATACACTCTGACAGACTGAGATATATTCTCTATCCCTCACTCTGCCCACATCTGAAATGGTTACCGGAAATCAGAAGAGATGTGCACGTGCGTGTGCGCGTGCGTGTGTGCGTGTATGTGCGCGTTCGCGTGCGTGCGTGCGTACTGTGCGTGCATGTGCGACGTGTTCGTGCATGTGCGTGTTTGTGTGCATGCACGTGTTTCAAAGTGTGTGTAGGGAGTGAGGAGGAGACCCACGAGGAGAATCCAAAGTGAGCAGCAGCTTTCCAATTTCCGAGAGGACCGGGCCGGGGCCGTACGTACGTTGCTCATGAGCGGATGACCCTGAATATTAATGCTCTGTGTGAGAAGGAGAACTCCGGGTTGCACAGCCGCCTAATAGAAGAGTTACGACATTGAGGGGGCAGAAACCGAGAGCTCGAGCGCTGCTCATGCAGCCTGAACTGAGCCAAGCTGGAGTTGGAAATACATTGTTTTCAACGAGGGCGGCGCAAACAAGACCTATTTTAAGCATGTGTGCAACATGACAACTGTTTTAAAGTATTGTACAGTAACAACTATATAGTCTCTTTAATGTTTATGTTGTACTATTACTACAAAACAATTTAAAATAAAGGGATTTAAGATCATTAAAGCTGGGCTGTTGCCCTGAGTCCAATGCATTTCTGCCTACTTCCGGTCCAGGACTTGGCCCAGTTGGTTGTCCCCACGCTCAATGCGTAGTCTATGTAGGAGAGCCGCCATTGGACTGAAGCCCCATGAAGTGAACGCAGTTTGCGTAACTCTATCTCTGGCACAGGCCTCCATCGTCTCAATGCTCTGTGTGAGGAGAAGAACTCTGGGTTGCACATGCAGCCCTCCATCGTCTCAACGCTCACGTGGGGATTTAAAGATGAAAGAGCCACAGTGTGGGGCCCTGGAGGCCTTCAGATTGGCCACGAAACACAAGAGGGATCTTCGGTTCAATATCCCAATCATTAAATCCCCAACTCACCACACGGCACCTCGACCCTCTTCAAAGACGTCATTTAGCTTTCCCCTTAACACAACCGTTGCCGGGATTCCTTCAAAATAGGAGCTCTGGGGTGCCGGAAAGACATGGCCGCTTTTACTCGAAAACCCACGACCCGGAAACAATCCACTAAAAAAAGTGTACTATACATTGCTAGCTTACATTGCGATCGTTTTAATTTATACGATATATGATCCAAAAAGTGTTCATATTTTGCGGGGGAGACGGATGAGGAGCAGAAATGAAGCGCCAGTATATCGATCCGTTCAACACCACGGAGAGCGCCCTGGATTAGGAGAGACGAGTCATTCTTTCCGCCGCGCTAACAGCTAGGGCTGTCCCCGACTAAGGATTTGTATAGTCGAAATTAATATGAATAAATTTGCTGTTAGTCGACTGATAGTCGACTGAACACCCCCCCCCCCTGCCTGTTTTTGCAGCGCCGTTCGCTACGCGTTGAGAGCTTGTAGATCCGTCTATTTTTGCAGCGCAGCTGCGTAGCTGCGCAGCCAGGGTAACAAAATAAAAAATAAGTTACAGGTGGAGATGAAGTGAAGTTGGAACGGGCAAGCCCAGCTAACATCACAACCACTGGCTGGTGACAGTGTTGTTAGCCGCAGCAACATGTAGCCTGCCCTGGTAACTTCTCCTCCTCCCCGGAGAACTCTTGCCTCCCCGCACCGTCGGGGAGGCAAGATCCACAAGCTCTCAAGGCATCGCGTCCTGCCTGTTTTTGCAGCGCCGTTCGCTACGCGTTGAGAGCTTGTAGATCTGTCTATTTTTGCAGCGCTGGTGTCGGGGTTCGTTCACGTTGTCAATAAAAAAATAACCTAGATTACAGGCGGAGATGAAGTTCAATCAGTGGGTTGAATCAGTAGCTACGCGCTAAGCTAACGATCCCCGACCCTACACTAACACTAGCAGCCTGTTTTTTATTTTCCCCCCGACTTCACGGGTGGCGCATTGGGATTGTGATGAGACACGAGACAGCAGTGTGCATTCTGTTGTGACTGTATATTATTAAACTGCATGGGTCTGGACTCCGGAGCATAAACAACATGTAGGCTACAGTACAGTAGCCTCCCTCGGCTCGGTCCCTCCCAGCCTTTACTCTGGCTGCCAGAGTGTTCCCCGATGCTGCGGTGCGGGGACTGGGAGCATACCATTATAACGGAGGGGGGGTTTTCCACCCGGCCCAAAAGAAAAAAATCGTCCCGACTGTTTTTTTTTTTTTTGGTGAACATCGACTGAGAGGTTGTCAGTCGACTGAGACCCGTTCCGATCGATTAGTCGACTATTCGACTAATCGAGGTCAGCCCTACTAACAGCTAAGTCAATGGTAAGCTTGCCTAGAGTGTAGCTATGGTAGCCGAAAAGCGAACTGACAAATAAAAAAAAGGAAAAAGTTCCGAATATTCTTATCTCACCCCGTATCATTGAGGATGCGCTAGGACGTGTGAGGACGTCGGATGCACCCCTCGGTTCGAGTCCCTAAGACGTTTCCAGACGTCCTACTGTATGTACAGAATGTCCTTGTTTCTTCTTATAGACATTGCTTTTTTATTTACGAGGTTCTCTCGCTCCCTGTGACAGATTTATTGTGATTCTACAGATACACGACGTGACTGTTAAGCATGGTGAAGGGTTTCAAAGTGCATGCAGGGACCCTCAGGTCTGACTGGAACTCTCATAATTATGGGGGTCCTTGAAATTAAAACATTTGAGCTGAAACTGTCTGAATCGTTCCCTCTCTCTCTCTCTACCCGTCTGTCTGGATCTGATCTCCTCCCTACACCAACCCCCAGCCGTTCTCTCTCAGAGACCTGCGTCTGGGGGTCTCAGAGACAGAGACCTGTGTCTGGGAGGGGGTCTCAGAGACAGAGACCTGTGTCTGGGGGTCTCAGAGACAGAGACCTGTGTCTGGGAGGGGGTCTCAGAGACAGAGACCTGTGTCTGGGAGGGGGTCTCAGAGACAGAGACCTGCGTCTGGGGTCTCAGAGACAGAGACCTGCGTCTGGGGGTCTCAGAGACAGAGACCTGCGTCTGGGGGTCTCAGAGACAGAGACCTGCGTCTGGGGGTCTCAGAGACAGAGACCTGCGTCTGGGGGTCTCAGAGACAGAGACCTGCGTCTGGGGGTCTCAGAGACAGAGACCTGCGTCTGGGGGTCTCAGAGACAGAGACCTGTGTCTGGGGGTCTCAGAGACAGAGACCTGCGTCTGGGGGTCTCAGAGACAGAGACCTGCGTCTGGGGGTCTCAGAGACAGAGACCTGCGTCTGGGGGTCTCAGAGACAGAGACCTGCGTCTGGGGGTCTCAGAGACAGAGACCTGTGTCTGGGGGTCTCAGAGACAGAGACCTGCGTCTGGGGGTCTCAGAGACAGAGACCTGCGTCTGGGGGTCTCAGAGACAGAGACCTGCGTCTGGGGGTCTCAGAGACAGAGACCTGCGTCTGGGGGTCTCAGAAACAGAGAGCAGCAAGAGGAGCAGGCTCAGTGTTAATGAGCTACTCTTATCTTTAGACAGAATGAGGAGGCTTATATAAGACTCTCTCTCTCTCCGTTTCTTTCCATAGCATTTATTTTGGTGCCTGGATATCTCTGTTTGCACCACATTCTGTGTTTTACGACTCCCCTAGTAGCTACTAGTTTAGGGTATCTCGTCTTGCCTCATTCCATTACTCTTTGATGCTCTCTAGACGTATTATATTATATATATGGGCCGTCGTCACACGGACAGTTACAACTAGACTATAGGACAACAAGGGGAGGTGTAGTAAGTAGAGGACAGGGAAAGATAATCAGGACAAGGGGGGTGAGGGGCCTGGGTGGATGGACAGGACAAGGGGGGTGGTAAGCAGGGTGTGGTTGGGGCGAGGGGCCTGGGTGGAAGGATGGGGGTATAGGCTGGTACCTGACACAGGTCAGCAGGGTGTGGTTGGGGCGAGGGGCCTGGGTGGAAGGATTGGTGCATAGACTGGTACCTTTGACCCAGGCCAGCAGGGTGTGGTTGGGGCGAGGGGCCTGGGTGGAAGGATGGGGGTATAGGCTGGTACCTTTGACCCAGGCCAGCAGGGTGTGGTTGGGGCGAGGGGCCTGAGTGGAAGGATGGAGGCATAGACTGGTACCTTTGACCCAGGCCAGCAGGGTGTGGTTGGGGCGAGGGGGCCTCATGGGTGGAAGGATGGGGGTATAGGCTGGTACCTTTGACCCAGGCCAGCAGGGTGTGGTTGGGGCGAGGGGGCCTCATGGGTGGAAGGATGGGGGTATAGGCTGGTACCTTTGACCCAGGCCAGCAGGGTGTGGTTGGGGCGAGGGGCCTGGGTGGAAGGATGGGGGTATAGGCTGGTACCTTTGACCCAGGCCAGCAGGGTGTGGTTGGGGCGAGGGGGCCTCATGGGTGGAAGGATGGGGGTATAGGCTGGTACCTTTGACCCAGGCCAGCAGGGTGTGGTTGGGGCGAGGGGGCCCCATGGGTGGAAGGATGGGGGTATAGGCTGGTACCTTTGACCCAGGCCAGCAGGGTGTGGTTGGGGCGAGGGGGCCCCATGGGTGGAAGGATTGAGGCCCATTCTACGAAAGCCTTCTAAATCAATAGTTCTCATACTTTCAAGATTTTCCAAAAATATAAAGAAAATATAAGCTGGCAGCACGGGCCGGTACAAAAGCTTAAAGGGGCATTCCACTCATTTTCAACATTTTACTATGTCATTAATACACCTTAGAGCTGTTTTTTCATACTTAACAGTTCTAGGAAACACAGAATGGGGGGACTATTTTATTATTTCCACACAACAGCTCTAGGGTATATTAATGACATAGTAAAATGTTGAAAATGAGTGGAATGCCCCTTTAAGTATATCTGCTATTTTTGAATATCCAATGCAAACATCTATAAAATGACGCAGATGCTTTCTTGGTTTTAACGAGTTAACAGTTAACACTATAGATAACTTATGTAACGTCTGTTGATATACTGCTAGCCTGATAATAACATACAGCTGCCGCATGTGCGCTTGTGTGCGTGTGTGTGTGTGTGTGTGTGTGTGTGTGTGTGTGTGTGCGCTATATACAAACATTAAATTATCTTTAGTTGTGTTATGACATGCTACTTACTGAGTTGCTTGTGTTGTGTGTCTGATGTGTATATTCTCTGACCTTGAAAAGTGCATTTCCACGGACACTAATAATAACCTATAAATGGCATTTATATGGCATAAATATCCTATATTTATGCGTGACGTGGCCGGGGTTAGCAGGGTTAGAGCACATGCCTTATGTAAGTGTGTTAACGACTGCAAAGAAGCAGGGCAAGGGCCAACGGAGAGGGGCCGAGGAGGTGGAACTGTGTGTGTGTGTGTGTGTGTGTGTGTGTGTGTGTGTGTGTGTGTGCTGGGGCAGATATTATTCCTTCGTCTTGAAGGAATGCCACCCGTCTCGGAAGGTCAAATGTGGAAGCTGCTACCATGAATAATGCATGACACCGCGCGCACGCACACGCACACGCGCACACGCACACGCACACACACACACACACACGAAAGAGTGACTGTAGGTCGGATATTAGAATATACATTTATATGGTAGATAATGGTGCTAAAACAAATTGTTTTGGAAAAAGATATTCATGATTGTTGTGAAATGGGACGAGAAGAATAGTGAACTTCAAAATATATAGTGGAACCAGGAACTAAATATTTAATTTCCAAAATCAAATGTAAGTAACCAAATGAACCCGTAAGTATAAAAATGACCCTGTGTGGTAGAAGCAGGTGTCAGTAATGGATAGAAATGTGAAAGAAACCTTCCACAATGCTGTCAGTGTGCTAGAATTAATACAGACCTGCTACTGATATGGTCTGCACTCGGCTTCTATACAGCTTAAACTATTTTCTTAATGCGATGTTGCTTATTGCCGTCATATCTTTGGTTAAAGGTATATTCAGTGATTTGACTTAATTCAAATATCACTTATTTTTTCTTTTTTTCTGGATAATCCTCCCTACTATAGAGTGTGCTGACCATATAAGGAGTTCCTCCCTGTCCCCAGTGAGCCCCTGGGGTCAAAAAACCCTAGTTTCAGTTTTGGTGGCGGGTGGCAAAGCCTTCATCCAATCAGGATGAGAGGGGCCTTCCTCCAATCATGATCGAGTGGGGGCGGGCCTTGGTGCACATGCTGTTGGCCTGTTGCACTTCCCCCCACTGTAGAGCGTGCATGTGCACATTTTGTTACTGGGCGGTTTTCCAAATCACCCAAATCACTGAATGCTCCTTTAAATGGTCTGCAGTGGCCTTGTATTCTGCCTCATGTGAGCCTGGTGGATATACAGTATAGGGAGATGGGTTTATTCTGCCTCATGTGAGCCTGGTGGATATACAGTATAGAGAGATGGGTTTATTCTGCCTCTTGTGAGCCTGGTGGATAGACAGTATAGGGAGATGGGTTATACAACGTTCTGCTCCCGTCCACTAACATGATGTCCGGTTTGCCGTCTACCGCTTGCCTAATTTATTCCATGTGAATGCAGCATTATAGTCGCGAGGAAACGCGAGCACGGTGCAACAGCTGACCGAATAACATGAATTAATTGCAAAGTTGTGATAATTTGCGAAAGATTATATTTTGTTCTTTGATGAAATTAAGATATTAACTAAAGAACTCAAACTCTGATGCCTGCGAAATCATGCATGCACAAACGCACGCACGCACTCACGCACGCCACACACGCACGCACGCCACGCACGCACGCACGCACGCACGCACGCCACACACGCCACGCACGCACTTACGCACGCCACGCATGCACGCACGCACGCACGCACGCACGCACGCACGCACGCACGCACGCACGCCACGCCACGCCACGCACGCACGCACGCCACACACGCCACGCACGCACTTACGCACGCCACGCATGCACGCACGCACGCACACACGCACGCACGCACGCACGCACGCACGCACGCACTTCCTTCTATTTGCCAAGCAGTAAGTAACAGTAAAATGTCAGTAGGCCAGCAGGGTAGCAGTAACAGATACAGTCTTAATTTCATGTGTGTGTGTGCAGTCAGTCACTGAGCTTGCTGTGTCTGTATATGTCTGCCAAGGAGCATTACCTTACATAAGAACCATTCCAGGTCACTAAGACAAGAACCCCATTACCTTACATATAAGAACCAATCCAGGTCACTAACACATCTTGTTATTGGGTTTCCTTATGTATCTCAGCCTAACAGCCTTATCTCCTCCCATCTGGACATTGTACTCAAGTGGAGTCTGAAAATAGCCGATCTACAATCTATTTTCACTATTTTTTGTACTCCACCATTGTACAACAAAGTATAATACAGGGTTCAGGCCAGTGCTTAATTAATCAGACTGTTTGATTTAGTTTGTGTATCTAATATCAATAAAGGCAAAAAGCCCCAAAAATCTCCCTCTAAAAAATAAATAAAAAAATGCTATCCGTATATAGTCGGGTCGCGGCGGGGGCAACAGCTCCACCAGAGAGCTCCAGACTTCCCTCTCCACAGCAACATTAGTAACTTCATCCTGGGGGATCCCGAGGCCTTCCCCACAGATTTTGGAGATATATTATCAACCCTCCGACTCATCCTTGGTCTGCCCCGGGATCTCTTCCAGCGTGCATCGAGGACCTCCCTAGGGAGACGCTTAATAACGTACATCAGGGCTGCCCAAAAGGTAGATCGTGATCTACCAGTGGATTTGCAGGTAGACCACATGACATTGACATGCCCCTAAATATATATACAGTATATATATATAATTAAAAAAGAAAAAAAAGCATCTGCCACTTGAATTAAGCTGACTTCATTGATTGACATCAAATAGGGCATGTCAGCTCAAACCCACAATGCAATACTTTGCTTTCAAGAGTGTTGCGCACAAACACTAGTAGCATTACAAAGTTATAGCCTACAAAACAAAACAGTATCTTATGTAACGCTAGCGCCGCTATTCCAAAGCTCCTTCGGGTACATTTTTTAAACTATTTTCAGCAATGGTGTAATACTTTTTGGAGTGGGTAGATTTTGTTGAGCCGGTCATTTTGAAGGTAGCTCTCAAGTCAAAAAATTGTGGGCACCCCTGACGTACATGACCAAGATTACGTTGGTTCTATATTCTATGATCGGTTCTATATTTCGTTTTCTGTATTTACTTGTTAGCAGACTGCCAAACAAAGTGATTTATTGTGTGGCGGTGCAGGTATTGCTGTTGAGCCGTTCACACAGAGATGAGGGGGTTTGTTATAAAGCCTCTTCAGCAGAGCATGTGATCCCCTTACTGTACCTATACTGTACACACAACATAATCCTGAGTGAAATGTGTGTAATCTGAGAGCAGAAATGGACCTGACCCGTAGTTACTAGAGGTCCGTTTCTTCCTCTCTGAAGTGCACGAGGTCACTCAGTGGAGAGGATTACTGTACTTTGTACTGTATACGAAAACAGCTGAGTCACTGAGACTCGCACCAGTTAAATGGAAATATGACCCTCGAATAATGTCTGATGTCATTAAGTGATAATGTGGGCAGGCTCTAGTTAGATGCATGCGTGCACGCGTGCGTGTGCGTGCGTGTGCGTGTGTGTGTGTGTGCGTGTGTGCAGGAGTGTTCTTACTATGCATAATGGGTTATATGGGGGTTTGTTAATTATTCTTACGCAATAGTGTTAGTGACATTGGCCTCTATATGATAAGCATAATTATGAGGACATTAACACGGTCTCAGCGATTTAAATCATATAATGAATATAACCCCTATTCCCTTATTGTACTACATTAATCAGCTGTGTCCAAAGTGCGGCCCGCGGGCCAAATGCGGCGCTGGGGCGAATTTTATACGGCCCGCAGCTTCCTACCTGAATTGTATTATGAATGTCTCGCCCAACAGTATGGGACATTTTTACATTCAAGTTTTTTAACCTGGGCATTTATTTACAAGAGTATAATTTGTCAGTGTTTCTTGTTCCTTGTATTTTTTATTTTTTTTTACCTGCTTGCTTGGTTACATTTTGGTAATGTGACATACGGCTGAAAAAAGGCTGAGATACACTTTTTGTTCACAGCAGACACACCTGACAAAAGACCATTGATATTAAATATTGCTGATGATAGTTAAATAGAATCTCCATTTCTTTATTGGCACAAAAGGAACGCTTAGGCGTTTAAGCTATGCAGCCTGCATAGCCAAAACGTGTTAAGCGTTCAATTTTGGTGTGTGCCAATAAAGAAATGGAAATGTGAGTACTTTGTCCGCCATTTATTAAATTTTTTGGATGTGCTACTTTTTTTGGAAATTTTAAATTCATATTTTTCGATAGGAATTTATATCAAAATGTATACTGGATTTGGGTTTAGCACTCCACTGAAAACCATTTTTTCTCATTTAGTTAAATAGAATAGTTTAAATCCAAAGCTAAATTATGTAGTTGGCCCTTGGGGTGTTTTAATATTTTCTAATATGGCCCTCTTGGAAAAAGGTTTGGACACCCCTGTATCTAAATGAAGACATTACAGTAACAGTACATGTCCAAATGGACACCCCTGTATCTAAATGAAGACATTACAGTAACAGTACATGTCCAAATGCAGCCTGAATAAAATGAATAACAGTATAATGTTTTTCTAATGTGGGCTTCCACACCACAGGTCAGGAAGTGGAAGATGCTGGCGTGTCACCATGGCGGTGAGGAGGGGAACACGGATGGCGAGTCGGAGGCCCAGCCGGGCGGTGGGGGGTGTCAGTCCCCCTGGGGGGTCCGCGCCGCCCCCCTCCTGGTGGACCCCGCCATGATGGAGTGCTGCGTGTGCAGCGGGCCCTACATCAGCTACGGCACGGACGACACCTGGCAGCCACGCCAACGCACACAGGTGACTAATAATAACGTTCACACAGGTGAACGTTAACATGGTTTATTATAGTCGGACGTGTAAACGGCACAGAGGTACTATATATACAGTAAAGGTCCCCACACACCGGGCGCGATTTTCAGATTTTTAGCGGCGTTTACCATCGGTTTTCCGAAAAACGTGCCCAGTGTGCAACCGCCTTAAGGGCTCTATTTTCGTTTACATGCTGAAACCCCTTATCCCTAAACTACTTTGCCTTTTTTTTTTTACTATTTTGAAAAACATTTTTTGAATAGTTAAAACGGCCAATCTACAAGCTCACAACATGTCGATGTAGATAGGCTAGTTGATCAATAAAAAAAAAATCAAAATAGTAAAAAAAAAAGGCAAAGTAGTTTAGGGATAAAGGGTTTAGCATGGATGAAAATAGAGCCCTAACACAAACAGCATGTTTTCAACATGGTCCTATATGTGAAATATACAAGTGAAAGTCGAAAGCTTATTTCCACTGTGGTCCTTTTGAGACAGTAGGATATAAAACAATCATTATGTAAATTAGCACGGACACGGACCTGTACAGGAGCCACTTCAAGGAACCTTGAGGGTCCCTGGACCCCACTTTGAAAACCACTGTGTTAGCACATAGCAAGGCTAACACATTAAATGACAGTTACGTAGCCAAAAGCTAACTTGCGACCTACAAGCAAGTGTGTTCACAGTTCACATCAGCATTTTTGTTAGGGTAAAACACAGTTGTTACCAGTGTTGATTTCGTCGACTATAAATACTATGACGAAAAATGTTCGTCGACTACCTTTTTTCACTGAAAAACTACATCAAAACTAAATAAAGACTAAGCCATGATGACTTGACTAAATATACTGTCGATTTTGTCAACAAATAAAAACTAGACTAAAATGTTAGGAAGGGACTAGTGGACAAGATATTCAGTATAAGTTATTTTACACTTGGTTGCATGCTGAAAATAGCCGATCTACAAGCTCACAATGCGTGAGCTTGTAGATTGGCTATTTTCAGCAAGTGTAAAATCAGTCATTAGGAGATTTAGGACGGCATCAAGGCACGCCAAAATACATTTTAGACTTGACTAAATATACTGTCGATTTTGTCAACAAATAAAAACTAGACTAAAATGTTAGGAAGGGACTAGTGGACAAGAGATTCAGTATAAGTTATTTTACACTTGGTTGCATGCTGAAAATAGCCGATCTACAAGCTCACAATGCGTCGCGCTGCGACGCATTGTGAGCTTGTAGATTGGCTATTTTCACCAAGTGTAAAATCAGTCATTAGGAGATTTAGGACGGCATCAAGGCACGCCAAAATACATTTTAGTCGACTGAATGTATTTTAGTCGACTAAAACTAGACTAACACTAAAACATTCCAGGTGACTAAAATGTGACTAAAACTAAATGAAAACTATTCAAGAGACTAAAACTAAAATTTGCTGCCAAAAACAACACTGCTTGTTACCAATGATACGAATGAAGGTTCAGATTCAATCGGGTCAAACTGCTGTGTGTGGGAAACCTGCTTCCTGATTTCCTGGTTGCATGCTGTGTGCCGCGCACTGAAGATAAGCAATCTACAAAGCTCATAGCATAGGTCAGCCATTTTCTGGTCTGGCACGCAACTAAAAGTATAAATCACCCAATGTTTGAAGCCTGTGTAAAGTACGTTATGTTATGTAATATGTGTACGTCATGATTCACATATTTTCCTTGACCATGATTGAACTCCACACAGCAATAATTCCCATCGCTGCTATCCTGCCCAAACTATCTATCCTGCTTTACAAAAATAAGCCTTCAATTATTAATAAAGGCTAGACCTATAGTTCCACCATCATATTATGGATACAACTTCAGCAGATCCTATACTCAGTCAATAAATAAACTGAGACTGGAGAATAGGCTAATCAGTGGTTCCCAAAGTGGGGTCCGGGGACCCCCAGGGGTCCTTGAGGGAGTTCCAGGGGGTCCCCAGCTAAATGTTAGTTTGGAACCAAATGGACCCTTATGGGTCTGTAACTCTGAGAGTGTACAAATGGAACCTAACAGGTCCATTTGGTTCCATTTGTACACTCTCAGAGTTAAATTAACATTGATTTTACAATATACATTGGGGGTCCCAGAGATAGAAATGCCTTTAAATGGGAGTTTGTAGACGAATGCATGTCAAACTGGGGGTCCTTGAAATTAAACGGGTTGAGAATCACTGCTAGAGCCGTAACAATCTTCTCAGATTATTCCCTGGCATGTCTTTTAAAATGGGGGTCCGTGGGCTAAGCAAAGCAAAGCAAAGTTACTATATTTACCCAGGGTAACTGGACTAAGCATCAGATACTTGTTTACAGCCAGGCCCTGCTCATAGAACATTTCATGGTAGTGGTTCAATGCCTTGCTCAAGGGCACGTCAGCGGTGGTAATTTTAACGTGCCGGTCCGGGGATACGAACTGGCGACCTTCCGGTATCAAGACCGTTCGGCCACCGCTGCCACAACAAATGTCAATTTGGGGGTCCTTGACATGAAAAAGTTTGGGAACCACTGGGCTATATAAAGCACCCGGGAGGCAAAGGGTGAGGATGGTTTCTCTAACATAGTGACTGTGGCATTTGTTGATTTGGTCGACTAATACTATGACGAAAAATGTTCGTCGACTACCTTTTTTTCTCTGACGGAAACTAAATGGAAACTAAATGAAAGCTAAGCCGTGTTGACTAAAACAGACTAAATATACTGACAATTTCGTCAACAAATAAAAACTAGACTAAAATGTTAAGAATGGACTAGTGGACAAGATATCCAGTATAAGTAATTTTAACTTGGTTGCGTGCTGAAAATAGCAGATCTACAAGCTCACAACGCGTCGCACTGCGACGCGTTGTGAGCTTGTGGAACGGCTATTGTCAGCAAGTATAGAATCAGTCATTACGACGGCATCAAGGCCCGTCAAAATAACATTTTAGTCGACTAAATCAACTGCAGATTTAGTCGACTAAAATCTTAGGACATTTAGTCAACTAAAACTAGACTAACACTAAATCATTCCAGGTGACTAAAATGTGACTAAAACTAAATTAAATCTATGTATTCAATAGACTATGACTAAAACTAATACCAAAATTTGCGGTCAAAATCAACACTGGTGACAGATATCCTCCTACAGTAGAATTGTTGGTTACATTGCAGTTACAGAACGTGATCAGCAGCATTACTGTGATGTATCTCGGAAAAAACAACGATATGCCTGTTGCTTGTGTGTGTGTACGTAAGTGAGTGTGTGTTCACATCCATATGCCAGTCGGGCCCCTGAAGGGACTCAGTGAGTGTGTGTTCACATCCATATGTCAGACCCCTGAAGGGACTCAGTCTGACACATGTGGAGAGTATTAACTATAAAATATGATGAGTCAAAGGTCACATTCCTCCTCGTCTACAATGAAGCTCCCCTCCCCCTTAACTCACACCAAACCCCATGCATAGCTCTCCCTCTCGCTCGCTCACTGGCTCGCACAGTGCACACACACACACGTACGCACGCACGCCACACCACGCCATGCCACGCAATGTCACGCCACACACACAGTGCACTGACTGTGATAGCTGTGATTCTATTGCTTTTTCAATTAAGGTAATCGTGGCGATAAAGCTGTTTTTAATGTATTTGTTATATATTGGACGCGCCAGAGAGATGGCGCTCGCGGGAACGAACGGCGCCTACATTGGATCCAATGGAACGCTGTTTCTTTTTTAGTCTTCCTTTTTGTGAGTGGTGTGCACTATGCCTCGTGTTCCCATCATCAGCTACCTCACGCTCACTGAACTATCTATGCCTCGTGTTCTCATCATCAGCTACCTCACAGACACTGAACTATCTGTGCCTCGTGTTCCCATCATCAGCTACCTCACACTCACTGAACTATCTATGCCTCGTGTTCCCATCATCAGCTACCTCACGCTCACTGAACTATCTATGCCTCGTGTTCTCATCATCAGCTACCTCACGCTCACTGAACTATCTATGCCTCGTGTTCCCATCATCAGCTACCTCACACTCAGTCACTGAACTATCTATGCCTCGTGTTCTCATCATCAGCTACCTCACACTCAGTCACTGAACTATCTATGCCTCGTGTTCTCATCATCAGCTACCTCACGCTCACTGAACTATCTGTGCCTCGTGTTCTCATCATCAGCTACCTCACACTCAGTCACTGAACTATCTATGCCTCGTGTTCTCATCATCAGCTACCTCACGCTCACTGAACTATCTGTGCCTCGTGTTCCCATCATCAGCTACCTCACAGACACTGAACTATCTATGCCTCGTGTTCCCATCATCAGCTACCTCACGCTCACTGAACTATCTATGCCTCGTGTTCCCATCATCAGCTACCTCACGCTCACTGAACTATCTATGCCTCGTGTTCCCATCATCAGCTACCTCACACTCACTGAACTATCTGTGCCTCGTGTTCCCATCATCAGCTACCTCACAATCACTGAACTATCTATGGCTCGTGTTCCCATCATCAGCTACCTCACACTCACTGAACTATCTATGGCTCGTGTTCTCATCATCAGCTACCTCACAGACACTGAACTATAGTTGACATCTAGTTCAGTCCACACTTAGCATAAACCTCTGAATAAAACACAGATGAGTTTAGTGTCAACTAAAGTCTGGACTGGAGTCGTTTACAATTACAATTTACAATTTAGGCATTTAGCAGACGCTCTTAATCCAGAGCGGTTTACTTTCCGCTTGCTTATCTTCTTGGCTAACTTGAGTCGTGCACGCACGCACGCACGCACGCACGCACGCACGCACGCACGCACGCACGCACGCACGCACGCACGCACGCACACACGCACGCACGCACCTCCCTACGTTCTCAGATTAGTCTGCTGACTTTAACATGTCCAGGTATTATTTTGTGCAAAACGCATTATTGGCTATTTCCCCTACCATAAGCCCTCAATGGGGGTTGGGTTTTTGTGCTATTATTCGCTTATTTCCATCGAAATAAGTAGTAAAGTGTGCCGCTTGGGATACTAGTTACAGTACATTATGAAGAGAGGATATATACAAAAAAATAGATTTTACACGTAGCACCAATATCAGGTTAACCACCTAAACCTAAACCCTATACATTGGCTATCTGCAAATATCCAAGCAATTATACAAGCTCACAACGTATGTCATCGTGACACGCTTATAGTTGTAGATCTGCTATTTTCAAAAGATGTTTGGAAACTTTGAACATTTTAGCAACAAACATCTCGTATGGTGTCCCTGGGCCACTGCTAGAGCGTCCCAGTCCCGCCCCCTACCAGGGCCCAGGAATTGATTCTCCGTTAATTTTCCTCATAGACATTTCAAAACATATTTATTTAAAGACCTTATAAGCGTCGTACAAACCCAACTCGAGTCGTGACAAATCATGACAACAAACACAATATTTTGGACCAAACAAATAATTACAAAGAAGAAAAACAACAAAAAAAGTGTTGTAACCTGCGGTTTTCTTCTTCTTTCTAATTATTTGTTCGGCCCGAAAAAAAATGTTTGTTGTCATGATTTGTCACGACAAGAGTTGGCTTTGTATAAGGCTTAAAAGGTCTTTAAATAAATACTTTTTGAAATGTCTGAGGAAAATGAACGGAGAATCATTTCCTGGGCCCTGGTAGGGGGCGGGACTGCGGCACTCTATATAGGAAACATATTAGGGAGTCTAGGGTTCTGTGGAATCGGTGAACGTTGCTGTGAAGAACCTGAATAGAAATAGAAATTCATTACCTTTGAAGGAAAACGATCCCACAGAGCAATTGTGTGTGTGTGTGTGTTTCGCAAAGGTCAGTGTGTCACGGGGAGCTATAAACATCCAATTCCCCTGACTCTTCCTTGAGCTTCGGACACACACACACACACACACACACACACACACACACACACACACACACACACACACACACACACACACACACACACACACACACACACACACACACACACACACACACACACACACACACACACACACACACACACAGTATATAACTGCGGAAATGACCTCATAATTCTTGGGTCTTTTTGACATTTATGGGATGGCAATGGAAGGCTGGATCCATGGTCAGACCACGAAGAGGAAGGCAGTGCTACGTCATTCACACACGCTTGGATATTTCTTTTCTTTTATTATTCTGCATATACTGTACATTGTAACTCATATTGTATTGTATACTTGTGTGCTTTCCTAGGTTTAATGTAAATGATCAAACTAAACCAATTCAGTTGGAGTGTCTGCAAAATGGACTTTTTTTTTTCATATCAAGGACCATCATTTATTTGGCATTTTGCCAAATAAATGTCATCAAATTTTGCCTCTCAGACTCAAAACTTGCTGTTGGTACCATAGGAGAGACAATTAACAGGCAAGCGTTGATCAAACGATGACAATTATCCTACATTCTCTAATTGTGTAGACTTGTATTAAAGTAATGCTGGTGTTTAACAATAACATAACTCTTGAGAGTGTAAAATGAAACCAAATGGACCAGCATGGTGGTCCCCGGACCACTGGTTGAGAACCACCACTGTAACTCTACCTTTTATCTGCATGGGGACCACCTGGAACCCCCTGAAGGACCAGCATGGTGGTTGAGAACCACCACTGTAACTCTACCTTTTTAAATGTCATTGTATGGACGTGACCTTATAACGTTGGTGTGTTCTAAGCAGCGTTGGTATTTGTGTGGTCTCCTAGGCGATGGACCTGTACTACCACATTGACCCAGATCCAGACAGCTACTGCTGCAACGCCCCCGACAACAACAACAGTAAGTAGCTCACATTCACGCTCACATGGGGCGGCGGTGGCTCAGGGGTAGAGTGACCGGATGGGAACCAAAGGTTCCCGGTTCGAACCCGGGCTGCTCCCCCAGAGTTAGTGTCGAAGTGTCCTTGAGCAAGACACTGAACCCCTAATAGCTCCCGATGTGCAGGTTGGTTTCCTCCGGCATCGGTGTATGAATGTGTGTGAATGGGTGAATGTAATGCACAATCTATGTAAAGCGACTTGGATAAAGGCACTATATACAGTAAATGCACCATTTAGCATTAACATTCACAACACAACACTCCATCCTCTTCTTCACCAGTGCTTCTCAAACGCTGGCATGGCCTGCACAGACGTATCTGAAAATATTTTGTGTCAAGGAAGGGAACCCCCCCCTTCAAGATTAATGTTTAACCCATTTAGATCTGATAGGACGATTCTACAAATGTCTTCTAAATCATTTTCATGCCAAGGACCCAAAATAATATGTAATTGGCCACCGACTCCCATCTGAAAATACAGTATGTTGTTCCCCTGAGCCAAGATTTGAGTTAAAAAACGTTCGCTGTGAAACAATATATATTCAAAGATTTGCACACAACTTCAGGATCTTTCAAAAATAGCAGATCTACAAGATCTACTTTGAGAGCCACTGTCTTCATCACCATCTCTAAACAGTAAAAGCCTATTTTAAATACCATCCTCTCCAACTTCCCAGATCATAAAGCTCTATTATTCTTCCTTGATCTTCTCTCTATCCCTCTCTTACTCCTTTCTCTCTCTCTCTCTCTCTCTCTCTCTCTCTCTCTCTCTCTCTCTCTCTCTCTCTCTCTCTCTCTCTCTCTCTCTCTCTCTCTCTCTCTCTCTCTCTCTCTCTCTCTCTCTCTCTCTCTCTCTCTCTCTCTCTCTCTCTCTCTCTCTCTCTCTCTCTCTCTCTCTCTCTCTCTCTCCCTCCCCCTCTCCCTCCCCCTCTCCTCTGCTCCGGAAGCATGGTAATTCTGTGCAAACACACACACATACTTAACATAATATGTACAGCTCACCTCTCACTATATCTTTCGCCCGTAATCCATTCCTTGCCTGCCTGTATAATGACTGTTGTTCCCTGCAGTGTGAGATTACTGTGGAACGCAGCCCAGGAAGCAAAACAGTGGTTACACAGACAGACACAAACCTGGCTCCGATTCATCATAAACATGATGACACAGTCACCGTTTAGGCGTCCAAAAAACTCATCGTGCCACTTCTGCTGCAGGATTGTGTGTGTGCGCGTGCATACATGTGTGTGTGTGTGTGCGTGTGTGCGCGTGCATACATATGTGGGTGCGTGCGTGCGTCTAAACCAGGGGTTCTCAACGTTTTTGGCTGGGGACCCCCGGAAAGGCTTTGGCTATGTCTCGCAACCCCCGCCTGACCCCCCCCCCCCTCCCCACCCCCAATACAAACTAACTGACTGCAAAAATAACCCTAATAGAGAAAATATATCATAAATACATATACTGACACCAGATATAATCATTAAGGAAAGTTTATGCATGCATTATGTGTACTTTGTAAACTCCATTTTACCAGTCATTCAGTTGCAAAAAAAAGCCAACAGATGCTTGTCATTACATAATTTTTTTTGAAAATAATTTGGGGACCCCCCCAAAATAATTTGGCGACCCCTCAAGGAGGGGCCGCGACCCACATGTTGAGAACCCCTGGTCTAAACCACCTAATCTTATCTACCCAACATGACTGTAACTGATCATGTTTTCCATCCTAACTCTGACTTGTGCCAGTAAACACAACTCAACAGCACGATCCAAACTAAGGGACACTATCTGTGTGTGTGTGCGCGTGTGTGCGTGTGTGCGTGCGTGCGGCTGCATGTGTGTGTGCGTGTGTGTGTCGCTGCATGTGGCAGCATGTGTGTGTACGTGCGTGCGTGCGTGCGTGCGTGCGTGCGTGCGTGCGTGCGTGCGTGTCACGTGTGTCTGGCCAAAGAGCCTATCTATCTCCACTCATTCTGGACTCTCGTTCCCTCGGCCAAGAAGCGCCTTGTGTGCCAGCATATGATCTCTTCTCACGAGTATCTTGGATGCTGTGTGTGTGTGTGGTGTGTGTGTGTGTGTGTGTGTGTGTGTGTGTGTGTGTGTGTGTGTGTGTGTGTGTGTGTGTGTGGGAGACTCAGGGAGAGAAATCGGAAGCCTTTCCTACAGCCAGAAAACCGTGGCATGAAATGTGCGGCGAGTAATGTGGAGAGAAGCAAACACAGAGAGAAAAGAGACAGAATAAAATGTTCATTTTATAAAGATTAAACTAGCAAGTTGTAGCAACAATGACTTCATGTCTTTATTTACAGCAGGGGTGCATGGCAACTTTGAAGAGAGGGCCACATTGCATATAAATTAGCCGATCTACAAGCTCTAAACGTGTCGCACTACGACAGCTATTTTTGCTATATTTGAATTGAAATCCTGATTTATTTATTTTTTTGCTATTTTTGAATTGGAATCCTGGAAAAGTAACCTCTTTATATAATTGAAAATGCATGTAGTTATAGTAATGTTGTATGAGGGGGGCGGCTGTGGCTCAGGAGGCAGAGCAGGTCGTCCAATGCTCCCTGGGTCGGCGGTTCGATTCCCGGCTCCTCCTGTCCACATGTCGAAGTGCCCTTGGGCAAGACACTGAACCCTACATTGCCTCCAATGAGTCGGTCGGTGTGAGCTCGCCACCATTGGTGTGTGAATGTGGGAAGTGAGGACGCTGGCGTCGACTGTTCGCCACCTCACCTCCGAATGTATGAATGAATGAACCATTTGTAAAGCGCTTTGAGCACTTGGAAAAGCGCTATAAAAATGCAATTCATTATAATTATGTTTATGTACATAGGACATTAAAACGACGGAAGGGAAGGGAGTGCATGTATGCTCCGGCCTCCTCGCAGAAGAGAACATGCTCGTCTTCTCAGAACGAACAGGACGTGAGGAGGAGGAGAGGTGAACGCCATGCAGGAAAGCAGCCCAGCACACGACGGCATGCATGCACCTCCTCTCCGGGCGGGTCATCAAGACCTGCGCTGATCTCCTGGCGCCAGTAGTCTCTCTTTTTTAGCAAAAGGCAGATGGACACCTCAGAAGGCTAGTGACAGGCAATAGAGCATACATTAAATAAATAAAAATCACACCCGTGTGAACTGAGTGGTGTAAGGTTTTATATAGCATGATCAGCTATGGTCTGACGTAATGTCTGACGTAATGAAATAAGGTAAGGTATTATATAGCATGATCAGCTCTGATCTGACGTAATGAAATCACACCCGGATGTGATTTCACAACTGGCTTTTTCTGTGCAGAGAAAATGACCACGGTTGCTACGGTCATCCAGTTCACCCGGGTGTGATTTAATTACGTCAGAAATTATTTTGAACATAGCAACCATGGTCATTTTTTTATGCACACAAAAGCCAGTTGTAGGAGTGGTTTACACCACTCAAAAAAGGGTATCTTTGAAAAACTAAGAAAAGGTCCTGCACACTGTCAGACACTTGCCAAAATGTTGCTCATTATTGGGTCGACGTTTCGGTCGATTAGACCTTCATCAGGACAGACAAATGCCAGTTGTCTCTCCACATGATTGAACAGGTCCACCGTCGTCTCTCCTCCCCAGGCGGCCAGAACAACTGCATGCCCATGCAGTACCGCTGCTGAGCTCAGTGGTCACTCATGATGTACTTTGAGGATCACATCTGCTCCTCCTCTCTCTCTCCACACCTTCTTAGACAGGCAGGGCATCCAAATACTGATGCCACCCAATTCCCCCAAAGAGGGAGACTATGTTAGGCTGTTATTTTTTGATGACTGCTTGCTCTGCCTTTTATATAATATAGCCCCCACCAGGCTGGTGAGCAAGCTGGCATACCTGCGGGAATGAAGTTTGAACCATGCAGTGAATGAAGTTTGAACCATGCAGTGAATGAAGTTTGAACCATGCAGTGAATGAAGTTTGAACCATGCAGTGAATGCAGTTTGAACCATGCAGTGAATGAAGTTTGAACCATGCAGTGAATGAAGTTTGAACCATGCAGTGAATGAAGTTTGAACCATGCAGTGAAGTTTGAACCATGCAGTGAATGAAGTTTGAACCATGTAGTGAATGAAGTTTGAACCATGCAGTGAATGAAGTTTGAACCATGCAGTGAATGAAGTTTGAAACATGCAGTGAATGAAGTTTGAACCATGCAGTGAATGAAGTTTGAACCATGCAGTGAATGAAGTTTGAACCATGCAGTGAATGAAGTTTGAACCATGCAGTGAAGTTTGAACCATGCAGTGAATGAAGTTTGAACCATGCAGTGAAGTTTGAACCATGCAGTGAATGAAGTTTGAACCATGCAGTGGGAACCATGCAGTGAAGTTTGAACCATGCAGTGAATGAAGTTTGAACCATGCAGTGAATGAAGTTTGAACCATGCAGTGAATGAAGTTTGAACCATGCAGTGTGCAATCTGGCAAAACAAATAAGGAACAGAAAACACCGTCCTCTTTTCCTTTGAATTTGCGCGAGTCAACGGTCTGTCTCGAGAGACTCTGTGTCCTGGGTCCTGGGCGGTCTGTCTCGAGAGACTCTGTGTCCTGGGTCCTGGACTTTTAACTGTCTCGAGAGACGCTGTGTCCTGGGTCCTGGACTTTTAACTGTCTCGAGAGACTCTGTGTCCTGGGTCCTGGACTTTTAACTGTCTCGAGAGACTCTGTGTCCTGGGTCCAGGACTTTTAACTGTCTTGAGAGACTCTGTGTCCTGGGTCCAGGACTTTTAACTGTCTCGAGAGACTCTGTGTCCTGGGCCCTGGACTTTTAACTGTCTCGAGAGACTCTGTGTCCTGGGTCCAGGACTTTTAACTGTCTCGAGAGACTCTGTGTCCTGGGTCCTGGACTTTTAACTGTCTCGAGAGACTCTGTGTCCTGGGTCCAGGACTTTTAACTGTCTTGAGAGACTCTGTGTCCTGGGTCCAGGACTTTTAACTGTCTTGAGAGACTCTGTGTCCTGGGTCCTGGACTTTTAACTGTCTCGAGAGACTCTGGTTCCTGGGTCCTGGACTTTTAACTGTCTCGAGAGACTCTGTGTCCTGGGTCCTGGACTTTTAACTGTCTCAAGAGACTCTGTGTCCTGGGTCCTGGACTTTTAACTGTCTCGAGAGACTCTGTGTCCTGGGTCCTGGACTTTTAACTGTCTCGAGAGACTCTGTGTCCTGGGTCCTGGACTTTTAACTGTCTCGAGAGACTCTGTGTCCTGGGTCCAGGACTTTTAACTTTTTTTTAACTGCCAGAAACCAAGTGGTCATGGGTGGGTACTAGTCACACCTCTATCACCCTTGCCCCCAAAAAACTGGTGCCCCCAAACGGGCACCAGTCGACTACCTTTTTTCACTGACAAAAACTACATAAAAACTAAATAAAAACTAAGCCATGATGACTAAAACTGTGACTAAATATACTGACAATTTTGTCAACAAATAAAAACTAGACTAAAATGTTAGGGACGGCCTGGGCCATGGCTCAATGGTCCAGGCACCCCTGGGCCATGGCTCAATGGTCCAGGCACCTTGGCTGGTAATCCAGTCTGGCAGTGTGCCGCGGGTTCGACTCCCGATCCCGACGGCCTTTACTGCATGTCTTCCTCCCATCTCTCTCCCCATTTCCTGTCAGCCTACTGTCTGTCCCTCCATAAAAAAATATAAAATAAAGGCGAAAGCCACAAAAAAAAACATTTTAAAATGTTAGGGACTAGTGAACAAGAGATCCAGTATAAGTCATTTTACACTTGGTTGCATGCTGAAAAAATCGGCTATTTTCAGCAAGTGTAAAAACAGTCATTACGACGGCATCAACGCCCACCAAAATACATCGACTAAATCAACTGTAGATTTAGTCGACTAAAATCTTATGACATTTAGTCGACTAAAACTAGACTAACAATAAAACATTCCAGGTAACTAAAATGAAGACACTATGACTAAAACGAAAATAAAGATTTGCTGCCAAAAACAACACAGCTCTTCGGCACCTCATCGTCCCCTGAGACAGACCGGCCACCCTCTCGGCTACCTTCTGCCTCTATAGTTATGACGCACTTTGGCGCCGTTGGCGTTGCTTTTGCTTAGGCGCTCAGTTGGATATTACAGACAGTGTGGTGGAGCGGTGGAGGGGAGCTTAATATTTTCCATGTGTGCAGCAGGTGAATCTCATCACGTGATTATATGAGTTCTCCTCCTGGCTGTCAAACTCGTCACACAGTCAGCACACACACACACACACAAGTTGACACAACAACCTGTTCAGATGCCAAATCATCAACTAATCGGGACTCAGCTGTGTGAACTACACTGGGCCCTTTTATTGCGATTTACGTAATCAGATTAGACAGGATTAATCTATTTGTAACTCTGAGTCTGAAGTACAAACTACAAATGGAACCAGACATTTGTACAGTAAGAGTTCAAATGAACACTGTAGATTTCAGTGGTGGAAAGTAACTAAGTAGGCGACATTTACTCAAGCACTGTACTTAACCCATTCAGGACGGGAACCCCTTTTGGTGTTAAAGGGGCATTCCACTCATTTTCAACATTTTACTATGTCATTAATATACCTTAGAGCTGTTGTGTGGAAATAATAAAAAAGTCCCCCCGATTCTGTGTTTCCTAGAACTAGAGGTCTGAAAAAAATCATTAACATGGTGAAACGCATCTTGATGACATCATCAAGATGCGTTTCACCATGTTAATGATTTTTTTCATACTTAACAGTTCTAGGAAACACAGAATGGGGGGACTTTTTTATTATTCCACACAACAGCTCTAAGGTATATTAATGACATAGTAAAATGTTGAAAATGGGTGGTTTTCCCCTTTAAGCAAATCTGCTATTTTAGAAAGATCGTGGAAATGTGGCGCAAATCTTTGAATATATAGTATTCTTTCAGAGCAAAGGTTTTTAACTCAAATGTTTGCTTCTGGGGGGTCCCTGGAACTCAGATGGGGGTCGGTGGCCAATTACATATACTTTTGGGGGTCCTTGACATGAAAGACTTTGAGAACGACTGACATAGAAACATAGGGTTTTTCAGAAAACTGTCAGGATTTAGAAGACATTTTGTAGAATCGTCCTCAGGTCTAAATGGGTAACATTTTTAGGTACTTTTACTTTACTGGAGTATTTCCAATGTCCAATATACTTATTACTTCTACTCCACTACATCTGGGATTCCACTGGTAGATGTGCCTGCGTACATCCCCTCTCTACCTACTAGTCCAGTGGACAAAGCTGCTCTCTGCTTCCTGAGAGGGCTTTTATGTAACCCGGTGTCATTTGGTTCCTTATACCACCGAGGCTCATTCACATTCAGTGGCAGGCAGCCTGGACCACACTCACCGTCATCATCAGAGGACGGACGGACGGACAGAGACACAGCCCAGTGGCAGACTGCCTGGACCACACTCACCAGTACCAGCGGACGGACGGACGGACGGACGGACGGACACGGCCCAGTGGCAGACAGCCTGGACCACACTCACCATCATCACCAGCGGACGGACGGACAGACACGGCCCAGATGGAGATGAGGAGAGGAGGGAGAACCAAAGGGAAAAACGGACAAGCAAGTAACGGACGGACCGGGTCGCGTGATCTGCATGCCGGAGACAGTGTTGGACATGGGAATATCTTGGTCTTTGTGTATGTGCAGGAGTTGGGTCGGGTTGTGTGTCGGGGGTGTGTGTGGGTGTGTGTGTGTGTGATGTGTGTGTCGGGGGTGTGTGTGTGTGGGTGCTGTGTGATGTGTGTGTGTTAGTTTGCATCACAGCAGCATCCACTCAACACACCCTCTCCCCCCCCCCCCTATGTTCCTCCAAGAGGCGACCTCCTTCCGATTTAACAAAAAGAGCCCAAAGTGTGCGTGTGTGCGCGTGTGTGTGTGCGTGCGCGCGTGTGTGTGTGTGACCTTGGCACCGATGCCAGTGCCGCTATCGGGTTACATAACGTGTAGGTCTTGCGTGTACGCGCACGCACGCACACACACACACACACACACACACACACACACCCCCGACAGTATTGTGATGCTTCCTCTCATTGAGAAGCCCATCTACAGCATCACACCACATGGGGGAAGAAGGCCAGATAGGAGAACACCCAGTACTCTCTCTCTCTCTCTCTCTTTCTCAGTCTGTCTTTCTTCATCTTACTCTCAAAGTCTTCTCTACACCGCTCTCACTTTCGTTCACTTTTTCCACACACGCACACATGCTCACTCACTCACTCACTCACTCACAGACTCACTCACTCACTCACTCACTCACTCACAGACTCACTCACTCACTCACTCACAGACTCACTCACTCACTCACTCACTCACAGACTCACTCTCTCACTCACTCACTCACAGACTCACTCACTCTCTCACTCACTCACTCACAGACTCACTCACTCACTCACTCACAGACTCACTCACTCACAGACTCACTCTCTCACTCACTCACTCACAGACTCACTCACTCACAGACTCACTCACAGACTCACTCACTCACTCACTCACTCACTCACAGACTCACTCAGACTCACAGACTCGCTCACTCACTCTATTGGGGACTATGAACACAGAGAGCAATAACACGAGTGCTGTGCTTACTACACTGTCAGGTAACATAAAGCAACCGTTTTTATCTTCATCATCATCATCAATCCTATTCTATCAGAACTATATGGCGGTGCATATTTGAACGTAAATAGGCTACAGTACACAGTCAAATCTATAATCTATTAGTATTATCTATTAATAATTAATATATCAATGTGTATCAAGGTGTAACTCTGAGAGTTCTCACTAGACTAGAGTATCTCCAAGTTAAATTGACACTCATTCATGACACCATTTCTCAGCGTGTATTCATCTACTGTTTAACCTATTTATTCCCTGTTGTGATCCTTGTAACCTAGATCGTGTACTTACTGTATAGGTTCTGTTACACAGACAAGCAGCTTTTCATACCACACCACGAGTGCTGCATTGTTGTCTCTGAACTGACGTTGTGCAAACGTACGCAGGCCTATAGAAATCTGCTTTAAGGTCAGGTGTCGATCATCTTCATTGTTGATATACACAGTTGGGAATGGAATGTGATCCACGGAGGCGTTCTTTTCTTGACCCACACGTTGTTTTTATGAGAGCTGCATTATTCCCAAGCGAGCTGCAGTCGTTGTGGATGACGTCAGTGGTTCAATATGTTCTTTGCTTGTTGAAAGACTGCGTTGCTGGCCGTTTTGGAGGTGAAAAGCCCTTATCTTATTATTATACTGCTGCAAGTTTTGCTGGTGCAGGTGAGGTAGAAAGCACCATAAGGACATTTAGGAAGTACCTTATGTGCCCTTTCTCTCTCCTCCCCCACCCTTCTCACTTGCACAGAAAGCTGGGAATCCACTAGCAATGCACAAGCAACTTCCATAAAATGATGTGTTACATAAATGTTTACAGTACTCTGGTCTTCCGACTTATATAAGTATAATTTACCTAAATCTTGACACGTAGTTGAAGTGTAACATTTGATATGACGTGCTAACCAATGTGCAGTAGAGTCTGCAATGACACTTTTATTCCCACTACTTGTAAGCATTGCAAGGTCTTCATTTTTGGTGCGTGAGATTTGGAAAACAGACAAAACGGCATTTTATAAAAACTAGAGCGGTGCCCATTGGAGCCTCTACAGAGGTGCCCGTTGAGCACTGGCCTACTTGGAACGATGCAAGTTGGAAATGCATGCCCCACCCAGATATGTCTGTGTCCCTTTTTATGCCCATATATGGAGTTCTTTGTCAGGCATGCCCAAATATGGAGCAGACGTCAGAATGATGTCAGAACAGGCCAGCTCCATAGATGGACACTGGGCCAGGGGCCCTGTCCAGAGTCTGGACAGAGGCCTTTTTGTGGGTCCGACCGACCCGACACCGGGCACTGCATCCCCTGTGGTGGGGTGGAACGCGTGTGTCGAATTTGAAGTCGGTGGGGCGAACAGTTCTCGAGTTACGTGGATTACAGACGTACAGAGACTTGGTGCATTTATAGTTAGATGTCTGGGAATTGGACCGACTCAGAAATAAGGGTAGTACTTTTGCCTATTTCAGCTGTTGTAGTGTGTGTGTGTGTGTGTGTGTGTGTGTGTGTGTGTGTGTGTGTGTGTGTGTGTGTGTGTGTGTGTGTGTGTGTCAAGGTTATAATAACTAAAACTAACAAAAAAATGAAAACTAGAATTAAAAAAACATTTTAGTTAACTGAAACTAAATAAAAAATAAAAATAAATTAAAAACGATAACTAAACTGAAACTGTATTGTGTGTTCACAAAACTAACTGAAATTATAGAAAAAATACAAACACAAACACACACAGACACGTGTACACGCAAGCAAGCAAGCAAGCACGCACGCAATAATAATGTAATAATAATGATAATGTAATCATAATGTAGCCTATGTTTTGTAATAATAATCGAAATCTACAAAGTAAACGGTGTTGTGATTTAGCTGCATAAGCACATTGATAACCATGACATGATGATTGTCTACCACTGTATCAGAGGGACTGACTGTACGTACAATATGATATGAGATGCAAGCGTGTTCCTGCTCATTCTGTTCTCATCATGGTTTCTATAATCTACTGGACCAGCTCAGTGGCCTTGTGGTCAGAGTGTCCGCCCTGAGACTGGGAGGTCGGGGTTCAATCCCCGGCCGGGTCATACCAAAGACTCTAAAAATGGGACCCAGTGCCTCCCTGCTTGACACTCAGCATCAAGGGTTGGATTGGGGGTAAGTCCCTGCGACATACTAGCGTCATGTCCAGGGGGTGTACTTGTACATCAAGCTGCCTCACGCTACAGAAACAGGAGATAGGCTCCTGCCCTATGGGCCTCATGGCTCGGCAAGGCTACTTACTTACTTACTATAATCTACTGGGGACGTCATAGATCTACTGTCCTACGGCAGAGATTAAAATAGGGTGCATTTTGCATCCCAAAATGCAGTTTATAGTTGAGGGACGCAATAAAACAATGACCTCTGCATCCACGGGATGCACTACTGTACTACTGTAATGTTTATTATCTAGTTTATTTTGCTAGCTTTAGTTGTAGTAATAATTTCTTCTTCTATTTTCTACATGAATATAACCACATTATAACCATATAAAATGAAATGGGGGTTAAATGCTGCAATTTGTAAAAAATGGCAAAATATGAATCCTAACATCGTTGAAGTGGGACTCATAAAATGTCCCTGGGACTCATTTCTAAAAGACCATCCCTGCATCCCGGGACTCATTACATTGAAAACCTATTACATCACTGTGTATATATTACTCTGTGTGTGTAATAATAAACTTCAATATCATTACAACTGGTAACTATAAAAGCTTTAAAATAAATGTAGTGGAGTAAAAGTACAATATTTGGATCTGAGATGTAATGGAGTAAAACACGTACAAGTATTGGAAATCGGAGATACTCGAGTAAAGTACAAATATCTCAACATGTACTTAAATAAGTACTGTACTTATACTTAAATGTAGCCTACTTATAGTTTAGTTACTTTCCAGCAGTTACAGAGCTGTGTCAAAGTGATCAGGGAATGCATGCATGGATGGATGGATGGATGGAGGTCAGCTGGTCAGGGAAGCTGGAAGCAAGATAGGCTATAGTGTAGTTGTTCTTTCCATACTGACTGCTCTAGCACCTGCGGTTGTGGGTGAGGAAAATGTAGTGGTGCAGCTACACTATATTTTCCTCGCCCGCATATTTCCGCACAACTGATCTTTCCATGTTTCTCTAGACTCTGACTGACTTCACCTTTTCTATAACATAGGAGGAGTACTGTGTTTATTTTGAGGACATTCACACTATGTTTGAGAAGACACTGGCAGCCCCCCCCCCCCCCCCCCTCTCTCTATGCTAATTGCTCATTAGTCATAATTCATTGGTTCACAATAATGTTCCAACTAAGTATAACTCAAGAGCAGCAAGGCAATGTGCCCATATTTATGTTGGCACTGCGTGAGACGAGAGCTGTGCAGAGAAAGATAACATGTGTGGTGTGCAGGGCATGCAGGCTTTAGATGCGAAGTTGCAAACTAAACGTGAACTTGATTGTTTTCCAAAATGTATTTTCCCTTTTTAATTCAGTACAGTAGGTGAAATACCTCGACCCGGTCATCCCCTCAAAACACAATAGAGGAGACTTGATATTTCGTGCGAGTGGGGGATTAATTATGTCCACACAAATCCGGTCAGGTTTTTCATTCAGTTCATGGCTCTCTCTCCCTCCTCCCCACTGCCTCCAGTCCCTCCTCAAGGAATTGGAGAGCAGTATAATGTCGTGTGAGTGAGATTGAGAGTGGAGGAGGAGGACAAAGTGGAGAGGCGGGACGTCCCCGCCCCGACAGATATCCGCTGTATGAAACCCAGGTCGTCAAAAAAGAAATGGAATGCTGAGTCTTGTGCACATTCCTTCTAGCCTTGGCCTGAGACACATCGATCCGATCGGTCCCTAACCTAAAGCAATCTTCTTGTTGTGTGTAGTGGCTCTAGAAAACGTCCTAATGAAAGACAAAACGACCGCTTTGACATGTAAGTATACTAGCCGGTTAAATATTGAATGATAGTTTGTTTTGTTCTTCTTTAACCCGGCCTCTTTCTATAGGCTATTAACCTACATTTCGTGTCTATACACGTATATCGTATCGTGTTCTTGTACCGCCGGCGGGGAGAAAATAAATATGCTCCTCCGACACTTGACTTGAGCCCGCCGCCGTGACCTGGATTTGTTTTTCTTTTCTCGCACCGTTTTGTTATCTGTGTAAATGTCCCTGCAGACAGTGCTGCTGATAGGAAGGATCTGGTATATATCCCAGCCCAGAAGCTCTGGGAAGTTTCTTTCTATTCCCAACTTGTTGAACCCCAACCATCCGATCCGCGCACGTATATCATTCAGGCTGCTGGTTGCAAAATAGACGCGATAAGATGAAAACAGAACTGCAAGGTTTGTGACCCATTGGCATCTCGCCACTGACTGCTGCTATAGGCTATATATCGATTGTATTTTGCACCTATAGTAGGCTATTGACATTTAGTGCACTTCCATATGGCCCACTTGTTTTGTTTGGCTTGCGTCGCTCCGTTTTAGAGTAGCCTAACGTCGGGGGTCAATAATGCTGCAGCCTTGGATCAAGAAAGACTATCGATGCGTTTTGACACATTTTTGCCAAAATCGATAAAATACAAATATGATAGTCTTGAATCCAAGGCTGCAGCCTAGACTTCTCATCCTGCAGCAACTGGTCAGGAATATGACAACGGCAAAAACTCGACATTATAACCGTGTCATAAGTTGCTTTAATACCTATAAAAACTTTTATAGCCAAAACTTAAAAAAAAAAAAAAAAAAAACATCTGTGTGAGCTCTTTCTTTCACAATGAATGTCATTTTAAGTGTGTTTTTTTCGCGTGCTTATCGGCTATATCATTCACAGCTGCTGTGGGTTTTTAACGTTATGTAACATCATCCCATATGCATTGCTATGTAGGTTAAACGGTTGCACATTTTGGCTAAAATGTGAACCAGATGCGGATCTTATATAACTAATGGAGGCAAGCTGCTAGAAGTATATGCGACCTTATACGCAAAACGAAACTTTATCTTTTCTTGTCCAACATAGACTAGTAGCCTAGACAACTAGACTTTAATAGTTTTATAAATCATGGTGTTTTGATTGGACCCTTTCAAATATGAGGCCCCTTTCCTCCTCAACGATAATCTTTCCCGTTGGGTTGGTGTCTTCGTGAGTTGAATTTGAGCAGTTTTGTTTCGGAAGGCTGTACTTTTCCACAAGTGGCTTTTTCTTGGCACGGTGTGGCCCCCTCTCTGCTCTGCTCTAACGCTCCCCCTTATTGGCCTTTTGTGTACAGAGAGAGAGAGAGAGAGAGAGAGAGAGAGAGAGAGAGAGTGCGTCATCGCAGGCCATTTTCATTGAGAAACGAGACGAATGACCCCACAACTTGCTTCAATGATCAGGACATTGACCCAAATCATTAGTGACAGTCAGGCGCATCATTGGTATTGCTTAGCTACTTGGATTCATGCCACGTACGGTGGCAGCTAGGGTCGTGTGTGTGTGTGGTTTATGAGAACTATTAACTACCCGTATAGACCTAAATATAATGTCACTATTGTGATTCCTGCAGCATCTTTCTATGTGTAATTCATTCTGACACCCTGACCCAAGTAGCCAACGTTGGGACAATGCAAAGTATATAGATAGTAATAGTATTAGTCACACCTGTGTGACTAATACGAGACACACCTGTGTTACCTGGATAACATCAGACGTGTTTGGCATTGTTGTTTTAATTTATGTTGTGTTGTTATATGGACCTATTAGAGTTTGAAATGAATGATTGATTGATTGTCGTCATGTCTGGCATTTTAGATATTTTGCAGTTTGGAAATTCCACCAACATTATGCAACAGTATACTATGACCTCCAGTTATTTCACAGAGCGGGTTGGTTGTAAATAAGTAGCTTTACTTTTCAACCATTATTGACACAAATGAAGCGTGAGGTGTGGCAGTGATGCAGTGATGCGTAGGTGCGCAGCGGCCGGTGATTGGTCAGGACGGGGGCCCAGTCATTCTCTGGCGGTCCATTCAGCAGAGTGGAATGTTGACAGAGGGAGGGACACTCCCACTAGGTAGTGACGCTCTCCTCCTCCAGAGGGGGTGGAACCGTGCGCTTCTTGAACCACGAGGGGAAATCACAGCTCCTCCCTCCTCCGCAGGGCCTTCTATAAAATGAATCTAAGCAACACAGTTGTCATTATTTTAGCTTTGAACTCGTGAACATCTATTTGCAACCATGACGATCAAAAGAGTGTCAGACGTGCCTGTATTGACCTACTCTAAATACAAAAGACTATTGTCATCCGTCTCAGGTATGGATACTGGACACTAGTGGGAACACCTGGATTAAAATCAACATGGGCCACTTCATGGGATGCCTTGTATTTATTATCACACTAAACTAAACCATATTTTCTCTTGTTTTTTGTCATGCTGCAGCTTTCATGAAACAGAGGAGGATGGGCCTGAACGACTTCATTCAGAGGCTAGCCACAAACGCCTACGCTTGCAAGCAGTGAGTACAGTACACCATCTGACTCGTGTTATTGTCCTTTTTTTTTACTCAAACACTGTGGAAAGAAGGCTTATGTGTTACTGTTAATTCTTGAGAGAAACCGTTTTGATGGATGACGCAATATGCAGTTTCGGTATAACTTCCATGAGATCACTGTAAATGTCTGTCTGTAAAGGGCGTCTTGTGTTATTACATTTCATCCGAGTTTAATATCATTCTCTCTTCTTTCCAGTAATGAGGTCCAGTCCATTCTGAACCTGAGTCCTCCACAGGATGCTGAGCTCATGAACGCAAACCCCTCTCCTCCTGTAAGTAGTTGTTTGATTCTGTGTGTGTGTGTGTGTGTGTGTGTGTGTGTGTGTGTGTGTGTGTGTGTGTGTGTGTGTGTGTGTGTGTGTGTGTGTGTGTGTGTGTGTGTGTGTGTGTGTGTGTGTGCATGTGCACTTGGATCACATCATCACATGCATAGGGAGGGGTTTACTTTACTTCAGCTTGTGTATATACATTCGCTGCCATGCACTTTTCAACATCAGCTGATCTTTCAACCGGTGTTGATGGCAAGCTCCTCAGCGTGACCAAAGTGACGTAAACGCCACCGCATTATGTGGCTCTTCCTTTGTGTATGCCATAAAGGAATATATACAGACGTATTGTTTATTGTTCATTGTTTGTGCTGTGCACAGCACCCATCAACCCGGTTTAAATCAGTGCGCTGTGTTTTGGTTCATGCTCGTTTATTTTGACTCTAACCTCATTGCCTTTCCTCACTCTCCATCCTCCATCCTTCCATCCCCGTCTCCTTTGCCATACAGCCCAGTCCATCCCAGCAAATCAACCTCGGTCCTTCGTCCAATCCCACCGCCAAGCCCAGTGACTTTCACTTCCTCAAGGTCATAGGCAAAGGCAGCTTCGGCAAGGTCCTGCTGGCACGACACCGCACAGACGACCAGTTCTACGCTGTCAAAGTCCTACAGAAGAAAGCCATCCTCAAGAAGAAAGAGGTGAGGGCACATTAATAGAGACGCACACTAAAACATATTTTTTACCCGTGTGATTTCGCCTCCACTTAAAATAAAGTGAGACGCACACAATCGCAAATCTCCCGCACCACCTCCTCAACCTCTGCCGTTTTGCCCTGTTCGTCGCTTTAGGAGAAACACATCATGTCAGAGAGGAATGTGCTGCTGAAGAACATAAAGCACCCCTTCCTGGTGGGTCTCCACTTCTCCTTCCAGACGGCAGACAAACTGTACTTCGTCCTGGACTACATCAATGGTGGAGAGGTGAGCTATCCTGCTTTTACCTTGTTTTGTAATGAGCCTTTTGAACAAGTGCTCTATAAGTTGGTAACGAGCTGTTTGAACCAGAGTAAGGAAAGAGAGACGATACAGGGACTAAATGAGATGCTGGGAAGGTTTTTCAGGGAGAAGAATAATGGAGAAAGTTGGCATACGTTAGCTTTGGAAGGAAGAAGAAACAAAGGAGGGAGGTTGGGGTGTTAGCAATTAGCACATGCTGCAAAGCAACAGAGAGGTCTTAAGTTGACTGATCAGTAGGCTATAGCTGGATGGATGCTAAATGGACCAATTATGATCTGCACACATTGAATAAAAGACAACAAAACACAGGACATATGAAGGGAGAAATGGCAAACGGGATCGAATGATGAGAGAGAGATGGGCACATTGTGCAGACTCAGTGTGAGTGGGAGAGGAGGTGCACAGACAGACAAACGGCAGGGATATCCTGTCATGTGAGCAGAATATAGAAGCTGTGTGGTTCAGTCTTTTTTTAAAGGAAACACCTCTCAGGAAGTCATTGGGTGGGGAGGAATAGAAGCAGAGACTTTAGCCAGAATTAGGGGTGGGTGAGCCAGAATTAGGTGCGTGTGTGTGCGCGTGTGTGTGCGCGTGTGCGTACGCTTATTTCCTGTCATTGTTGGACGACCAAAGACAGAACTGATTAAATATGGCCCTTGTCAGGAAACCACCACATTTCCCCTCCTTCTCTACTTTCTTTCTACTTTCTCCCTTTACCTATTGCCCTCATTTCAATCCTTCATCACCTTTTTTATGTGTCTCTCTCTCTCCTCTTTTTACTTCCTCTCATCCTGTTGTGTCCCTCCCTTGTGTCGGTCCATTTATCTGCATCGCCGCCTCTTCTGCTCTGATCTGTCGCTACGTCTGCACTCATTTCCTCTCCCTGGTCGTTATGTTTACTCCAGGGTAATATATTTAGGGAATTCCCCAGATTAACACAATGTGACCTATTTTCATTAAGCGTACACTTACATTGTACCATTTTCGATCATTCACCGGTAAGCACAGAATGAGATTGTCGCAATAATATTAACCCTCTCGACCTTCTCTCCTCCAGCTATTCTACCACCTGCAAAGAGAACGCTGCTTCCTGGAGCCCCGGGCCAGGTTCTACTCGGCAGAGATCGCCAGCGCGCTGGGCTACCTCCACTCCCTCAACATCGTCTACAGAGACCTGAAGCCAGAGAACATACTGCTGGACTCCCAGGGTCACATCATCCTCACAGACTTCGGGCTGTGCAAGGAGAACATCGAGCAGAACGGGACCACCTCCACCTTCTGCGGAACGCCAGAGGTAACCAAACCACCACTGCTTGCCTCGGAACGTTAAAGTGAAACACAACCAGTTGTGAATTTGAGCATATTTGTCTGTTTTGAAAGCATAAACATAACCCGTCTCTTTTCTCTTTCCTAATAGTATCTTGCTCCTGAGGTGCTACATAAGCAGCCATATGACCGGTCAGTAGACTGGTGGTGTCTAGGAGCTGTGCTGTACGAGATGCTCTATGGCCTGGTGAGTTTGACCCCACACTCCATCATATATGCAGTATATACCTGTACATGTATCTGTATGTATACGGTATGTTGGCATTCTGCTAGGTTATAGAATACCAAGTTAGCCCCTGTGATTTAAGCCTTGTGTGTACAACATACAAGACTATGTGTTTCTACATATATACGAGACGATATGTTTCAGGCTAAAGTGCAGATTAAAGCCCTGTCCCAAGCCCATGTCTCCTAGCGAGGAACACGATCCTCGCTAGGTCTTGGCCAAAATGTTGATCTATTGTTTAATGTTTACGGTCTGTCCACAGCCTCCATTCTACAGCCGCAACACAGCGGAGATGTACGACAACATTCTGAACAAACCACTGCAGCTGAAACCCAATATCTCCAATGCGGCCAGGAACATGTTGGAGGGTCTTCTGCAGAAGGACCGCACAAAGAGGCTGGGCTGCACTGGCGACTTTGTAAGTGTTTGCATGTGTGAAATGACATTGTATGACAGCCTTAAAGCAGGCTGTCATAGTCGGCAGCAGTCGACAGCTTTAAAAAAATAAAAACATGTCAGACACCACCACCTCAGTTAACCTTATCCTTCCCTCTTTGATCTCTCCTCAGACTGAAATTAAGAACCACATATTCTTTTCCCCAATCAACTGGGACGACCTCAATGCCAAGAAGCTTACCCCTCCCTTCAACCCCAATGTGGTACGTTTCTTTTATAAACTACTATATGCAGAGTGCAGACGTCGCGGCACTGACTTCTGATATTTTCTGCACTAGCAACAGTCAGACTTCGCAAGTTGATGCAATGACCTACATTGCTACTTATATGTATAAATAAGACAATTGAACAGAGAACTACATGGCTTGACTAACCCCCCCTTCCTTCTCCCTCCTTTCAGACGGGTCCTAATGATCTGCGGCACTTTGACCCCGAGTTCACAGACGAGCCGGTACCAAACTCCATCGGTTGTTCTCCAGACAGCGCCCTCGTCACAGCTAGCATCAAAGAGGCTGCCGAAGCCTTCCTTGGCTTCTCCTACGCTCCCTCTATGGACTCTTACCTATAGGATTTCAATACAGGCATGCTCTATGGACACCAATTTAGAACCTAGAAGATATCTCATATTCCAGTGGGATTCTTCATGGGACATGAACTGTACCGTGTCTGTAGACTTGCATCTTGACCCCCTCCCTCCCCAACTTCCCATCTGTGGACGATGGACATTGTTGATCCCGTCCCCACAACTGCATCTGCATCCAAAAGGAACGTGCATTTATATATATATATATATACACCGCACGTATACAGCCACATTTACCATCCCATCTCCTGCTGGCCAGTTCCTCGGAAACGTTCAAAAGGACATATCATCAATAATGAGCCATTGTTACAACAACAATAGTCCTTGACCAAAATGGTTCTGATTTGCACAAACTGTTCAACCCTCTCCACAGTGGACACGAAACGACGGTATCCCTCTGCAAGCCTCCAGAACCCTGACCCCACCATGCGTACGGTGGGGGACATTTTGCACATAGCTCAGGCAGCTAAATAGCCCTCTAACACAACGCCACAACATACTCCTACAACACACACACACTTTTCTCACCCTTTCTCAAAAGAGGAAGAGTTGACTGTAACGGCTT
Organism: Electrona antarctica; assembly: GCF_951216825.1. Classification (NCBI taxonomy): domain Eukaryota; kingdom Metazoa; phylum Chordata; class Actinopteri; order Myctophiformes; family Myctophidae; genus Electrona; species Electrona antarctica. The sequence continues at coordinate 3,777,062 of NC_136798.1, read as the reverse complement.
CATCTTCATAGGATAATAATAATACTCTTTCATCCTCTACCACAGGGGTTCTCAACGTTTTTGGCCGGGGACCCCCGGAAATGCTTTGGCAATGTCTCGGGACCCCCGCCCCGCCCCCTCCCGACCCCCAATATAAATTGACTGCTACAATAACCTTAAACCATTTTGGGCGGGAACCCCTTTTGGTGTTTTAAGCATTGTTATAATTTAGCTATTGAAAAATAGCAGATCTACAAGCTCATAGCGCGCCACCGAGTGGCGCGCTACGAGCTTGTAGGTCTGCTATTTTTATTTTTATTTTTTAAATAATTTGGGGACCCCCTAAAATAATTTGGCGACCCCCCGAGGGGTCGCGACCCACGGGTTGAGAACCCCTGCTCTACCAGTACCCATGTCTCGGTTGTTGTCACCCACAGGGGGCCCATCAGTGGAGTTATCCTGAGTAGAATGGAGATGATGTTCAGTCATTTTGGTGCTTTAGTTTCTTCTTATTTGTGTTTTGTTTGTTCTGTTTTAGAAAAGGGAGATATTTAAAGCTGAATGTTACAGAGGGGGGATACTTAATGCTCTTAAAATGTGCCTTTATTTATTTATTTTTTCATTGGAGCTCAGATCTTTTGGGTTTTTACCATGACATTGTCAAGTTACTATGAGTTCACTCTTCCTCGACTCCACCACAGCTATATTTTTCCTGTTTGCGGGGCGAGTTGAAGCCTTTTGAAGTCAGGGGTTAGGGATGGACGTATAGCACTATAAATCTGTACCCTTGTCCTACCCATAACACGTAGGATTTAGGTCATGGAATGATGTGTGTCAAATTCCAGCTCCTTGTTTTGTGTATGTAAACTGAGATGCTGGGAGAAGACAGAGAGAGCAGTGCTGCTATGTCACAGACGTACTACAGGGAGACCCTAAAGCAAACGGACCAGGAATGTGTACTCTCTGAATGGTTCCCTTTGAGATTTGCTCGCCAACCGAGTCCCCCCTCGTGTAGTCTTACATTCACCTCACAGTCAATAATGTAACAAGGCCATATGGCTGGGCGTTAGTGTCGGAACGGAACATTCCATTTTAATATTGCTGTAACAAAAGTTAAATGGTATTTAAGTTTGTTTGTTTGTATATTTGGAGTTATGTGTACTAGTTTTAATGTATATGGAACAAAAAGAGACTAAAGGTATGCTTAAAATATGTATACTTGTATGTAACAATTCCTGATAAATGTACTGTAAATTGTAAAATTGTTTCAGATTTATGTTGCCATGTCTGGTTTTCAATAAAATATGTTTAACTTTATTATAACCTAGCCTTACCTGATGTGTTATTTTTTTTATAGTTACATGAACAAAACATTTAAAACATCCTTCTCACATTGCAGCCAAAAGGGATCTGTGTACAGTACAGCGTAGTTTTAGTAAATTACGTTTAGTAAATACTAACTTTGCCGTTAATATACTGGTCATCGGTGCCCTAATGTCTGATTTATACTTGTCGTACAACAACAACAGTGCTGTATTACGTAATACGTATACATCGGTCATAAAAGTTGATTTAGGAACACTCACAAGTTTTAACACAAATGACAGGAATGTATTTTCTGTCGATTACCCGTAAGCACTTTTCCCCATACAGTGACACAGACAGGCCTATAGCCTGGCTCCAGCCCTGAATCGCTACCATTAAACAAAATATGTCCATAATGAAGTGAAACGAAATGAAAATTCAGACTTAAGTTGAGTGTCAGGCTAACACAGGCGGGCAGGGGCAAAGTATAGACTTACAGGGGCTTGAGCGTGACCTCTGCCAACTGTCCCACATAACTGTGGACTTCAACCCCTGTCTGTGCGTCAGCAATGTTATACAAGTGTCTGTGATGATCGTCAGATCGTGTGTGTGTGTGTTTTTGAGGGTAAATCATAGGGCAGTTGCAGATAACGTGATATTAAAGCCACTCTGGGTCAGTGGATATATGAACCCAGAAAAGGAAGTTCAACTGGACAGCTGAACTTGATATTGAAAGAATACTGAATTTAGCTATAAAACAAGAATTAAAAAAATATGAATCTATATATAATATCTATATATCTGTGCATGTGCCATGCATGCACACTCAATCACATTCACAATACAGGTATACTGAGTCATGCACTCTAATAGTGGTAAATGGTGCATTTATATAGCGCCTTTATCCAAGGCACTTTACATAGATCGTGCATTACATTCACCCATTCACACACACACACACACATTCTTACACAGATGGCAGCAGAAACCATGCAAGGCACCAACCTGCACATCAGGAGCAATTAGGGGTTCAGCGTCTTGCTCAAGGACACTTCGACACTAGCTCTGGGGGAGCCCGGGTTCGAGCTGGAAACCTTGCGGTTACCATCCGGTCACTCTGCCACTGAGCCACCGCCGCCCCAATGCCATACATTGTCATTGCGAACGAAGTGAGCACTAACTATAGAAGCTTGCCAAAACTGTCTGTCTGTCTGTGTGTCAGTCTGTGTGTGTGTCACGCTGTAACACCCCCCGCCTGCCACCAGAGGCAGAGGGCAACTGAAATTGGAACGATACAGAGGTCTCTCTCTCTGTGTGTGTGTGTGTGTGTGTGTGTGTGTGTGTGTGTGTGTGTGTGTGTGTGTCAGACTGCTACAACAGCTTCGTTCGCTTCCCGCATTTACACGTCTTACTTGTATCATAGACATACACTATCACTATAGCATACTATTATGTGTTGATTCATTGGAAGGACATGTGGTTCACATGACATGACTCTTTGAACAGAAGTAGGTTACTGTACGTTGGCACAATAACCCTGGGAGGTACTTGAGGTAAACAGATCGAAAAGGGGGCATGCACTTCCAGAAATCTGTAAAAACTAAGAAAAAAAGGGAAAAGAAAGGAAAAACTTGGAGAAAATGTCATTGTAGAGCAAAACAAAATATTAATATTGCCTACCGTTGATGCTAATAGGGTGCATTTTGCATCCCAAAAGGCAGATTATTGATAATGGACCTATCCGTGGACCTTTCTGGGGGTCCCATGGAAGGACGCACTACTGTACACTGTACTGTAATTTGGATTTTGGTGCCATTTAAATTACTTTATGTTTGCATATACTTTGCAATTGTCAGATTTAGAATTGCGTTTATTTCTTTCAGATACATTTTCTACGTGAATATAACCATATTATAACCATATAAGATGAAATGGGAGTTAAATGCTGCAATTTGTAAAAATATATGACTCCTAACGTCATTGAAGCGGGACTCGTACGATGTCCATGGGGACCCATCTAAAAGACCACCCCTGGGTCCCGGGACCCATTACATCGAAAGACTATTTACATCATTGGCCTACATACAATGTTTACAACCATGGGAAAATATAAGATATTTTCCAAATGACTACCATAGAAGCAAACTATTTGTACTTGGACTAGGTTGCTGCACTGTGGGCCAAAGAGTTGCTTCAGACATGTCATTATACTGCCATCTACTGGATAAACATTGTATTTCCATGCTGAATGAACAGTGCAGGATGTGATGCATGTGTGCAACAGCCTGAATCAATCACATTATTACACAGCAATGACAGCACACAATCAATCACATTATTACACAGCAATGACAGCATACACACAGCAGCAGCAGCAGCAGCAGCAGCAGCAGCAGCAGCAGCAAAGAAAGAAAGAAAGAAAGAAAGAAAGAAAGAAAGAAAGAAAGAAGAAAGGCCTACATAAACAAAGGTGTTGCCACCAAGCCAATCGTATGAGCCTATAGAGACTTGAGAGGGTATGCACGACATCATCATCATACCCGGAAGTTATGCGGGAACGCCAATTGAGTGGCCAAAAAAAAAAAACTACTTTCTGGCCTTGACAGCCCATACATCCAAACAGAAACGTCCTATCTGATATCTCATTAAACAACGTTAAACTCACTTTTTGCCACTCGATTTGCCACTCATTTTATGCATGCGCATGCCGCATACAGTGGCAACCAGTGGTTCCCAAACCTTTTCATGTCAAGGACCCCCCAGACGCGAATCCGCCGTTGGCAAAAATAAATTGCCTCCAGTGTGATACGAGTCTGGCTTATTAGCCAGGCTAAAGGACCTCCATAAGAGACGATGTTTACGGCTCTAGGGCCCCCAGTTTGACCTGAATTAGTCTACGGTCACCTAATTAATAGCATTTCTATCTCTGGGACACATATTGTAAAATCAAACTTAATTTAACTCTGAGAGTGTACAGTACACTCTCAGAGTTACAGAACCATAAGGGTCCATTTGGTTCCTAAATATAATTTAGCTGGGGAGCCCCTGGAACTCCCTCAAGGACCCCTGGGGGTCCCCGGACCACACTTTGGGAACCACTGCTCTATAGAGGGTATGCGCATGACATCATCACCAAACCCGGAAGTTATGCAGGAATGCCTACTGAGTGGCAAAAATCTACTTTCTGGCCTTGACAGCCCATACATGCAAACAGAAAAGTCCTATCTGATTGCATTAAACAACCATGTTTAACAATGTTAAACTCACTTTGCATGTTGCTTTGCCACTCGATTTGCCACTCGATGTGCCATTCACTTTAAGCATGCGCATGCACTCTATACATCCACCCTGTCACTATTCACAACCTATTCTAAGTATACTGTGTAGTGTGTACCACTGTACCCTATCACAACTTACTAGTACCTCTAGCATACTATTACTGCACCCTGTCACAACTCACAACAACACAACCTACAAAGCCTAGTAGGCCACAACACAACCTACAAAGCCTAGTAGGCCACAACACAACCTACAAAGCCTAGTAGGCCACAACACAACCTACAAAGGCTATAGGCCACAACACAACCTACAAAGCCTAGTAGGCCACAACACAACCTACAAAGGCTATAGGCCATAGGCTACACATACTGTACCGTCACAACAACTCACTAGCTTCAACAACAGACACGTTTACAACACAATATGACAACAATACAGCAACAGCTTGAATCGCATACACACACAACATAGACTTACAACAGCAACAACAACAGCAGCAGCTGTGCTCCAGTCTGGAGTAGAAGCCCACACGTGAGGAAGGTTGACCCTGTCATCAACAATGCCCTTCGGATCGTGACTGGCTGCCTGAAGCCGACCCCTGTGCACTACCTGCCAGTCCTAGCAGGAATTGCCCCCGCCGGCCTTCGACGAGAGGCTGCAACCCTCGCTCTTGCAAGGAAAGCCAAGGAAAACGACTGGCATATCCTGCATGAGATAACAACAAAGGCAGCGCCCCCAAATAGACTCAAGTCCCGCCACCCCTATAACAGGAGAGCACAAGACATGCTTGGTTCCATCCCTGAGGACCTGTCGACAAGGGCATGGCTGGCAACCACCTGGAATGGGAGTCGGCCGAGCCCACACGCCTGCACTACTACACCCAAGACCCGGGAGACGGAGTCGAAGGAGAATACCTACCACGCCGACACTGGACCCTGTTAAACCGCCTCCGTACTGGGGTCGGACGCTTCGGATTGTCTATGAAGGAGTGGGGCCTGGCAGACAGCGCAGCATGTGAGTGTGGCGAGCCTGAGCAGACTGCCGACCACATAATTGCCACCTGTCCTCTGTACAGACCTCCTTCAGAGGCTGGCCTCTTCCATGTGGGACCAGAGACAATGGCGTGGCTTTCTGACACTGAGCTGGACATATGACGACGATACACGAAAGAAGAAGAAGAACAGCAGCAGCAGCAAAAGAAAAGAAAAACAGGTTCGTACCCTGAGATGTCTTCTTCTTGGCTTCGTCAGTTGTGCAAAGTGGCTCAGGGGTAGAGTGGCTGGATGGTAACCGCAAGGTTGCGAGTTCGAACCTTGGCTCCCCAAGAGTTAGTGTTGAAGTGTCCTTGAGCAAGACTCTGAACCCCTAATTGCTCCTGATGTGCTGGTTGTTGCCTTGCATGGTTTCCACTGCCATCGGTGTATGAATGTGTGTGTGTGAATGTGTGAATGTAATGCACAATCTATGTAAAGTGCCTTGGATAAAGGTGCTATATAAATGCACCATTTTGCAAGTGATGGCCAGGGTCAAATTTGGATGGCATGGACTAAACTAAAGACTAAACTCATGACTAAAGCCTATATATAGGCTATAGGGTCCAGGATTCACAGTCGAGAACAGACACTGCAGTCACTGAGAAGTTGAGCTTGATATGGTGGGGGGGAATGTAAGCACACTGTCCATGCCATTCTAAGCCATCCATGCAAGTGATTTCCTCATTTAAAAGGTCTGTTGTGTTGACCCCTGAGCCAGGGCATTTAAAGTAAATTCTTTCAGTGTTACATAAGTGATAACCGGGTTTATATTGGCATTCATCACAACTTAAGACCAACTTAGGCATACTGTCTCCACTCTGGTCAGGAGCACCTGTGTTGTCAGAATGGCAGGCAGAGATGTCACCTACATAGTCTTAGGTCTGATGATCTGGACCTCCTAAGTGTATAATAGTGAAGCTTCATTCTCTCCTCCACTGGTGGCCTTCCTGAAGTGCATAGATGGTCCAGGACTTTAATCAAGAGGAAGTCCCCCTGCATACACCCCTGGCAGGATGTTAAACTCCTCACTGTTGCTGTCTGGGGTCACCACCACCTTCACCTTGGCTCTTTTTACATGGCTCGACAGATTCACAGCTTTCCTGGATACAAACGGCACCAAACATTCCAAGTGGATTTGGTCCCATTTTGGTCCCATTTGCAGCTATCTATTGAAATTGTTCAGACACAATGTTGTTGTGTGCACAACAAGGTCCATGAACCCTATGACATGAATTTGAATTTCCGGTGTTGGCGAATGTTCTGCTCGTTGGGGTCGACGGACCTGGGGTGAGTGGTCTGCTCCTGAACTGTTGTCAAGCATGATCCAGGGCGACGGTTCCGGGTTACCCATGGCTCCTATGGTCCGGTGTAGGTTGGGAGGGACACCATATGCCTTTAGTGTCAGAAAGAAAGAAAGAAAGAAAGAAAGAAGTTAAAAAAAAACGACATTGTGCAAAGGGATTATTTACAGTATCTGTATACATCCTTTAGATTTCAATCCATATTTTGAATACCGGGATTTATAATATTAACAGTTTTTGTATTACTGTAAATTATGCCATAATTAATGATACGCAACCTGCGTAGCTAGTTCAGAGTCAGACACCTAAAGGGAGCGCGCCTACCTGATCAGGTGACTAGTCACATGCACTCTTTACCTGATCAGGTGACTAGTCACATGCACTCTTTACCTGATCAGGTGACTAGTCACATGCACTCTTTACCTGATCAGGTGACTAGTCACATGCACTCTTTACCTGATCAGGTGACTAGTCACATGCACTCTTTACCTGATCAGAGCGGCTATTTAAACTGCTCTGCCTACCTGCTCATTCCTGGCTTCTCTCCCTGCCTCGCTTGCTGCTAACCATGACGTTTTGCAAATCCCACCGCCTCCCCAGCATCCACCTGTAGGCTCCGTTTCTAGATCCCACTGCATGGGGGTCTTATTCATTCCCCGTAATTCTGTTTGGCTTATAACTTAACCCATTTTGGGCGGGAACCCCTTTTGGTGTTTTAAGCATTATGTTATGCTTTAGCTGTTGAAAAACAGCAGATCTACAAGCTCATAGCGTGGCACTTGTAGGTCTGCTATTTTTGAAAAATGTGGCGCAAATCTTTGAATATATATTATTTCAGAGAGAACGTTTTTAACTCAAATCTTTGCTTCCTGCGGGGGTCCATGGAACAACATATTTTCAGATGGGGTGGTCGGCGGCCAAATACAGATAATTCTAGGGGTCCTTGACATGAAATAGTTTGAGAACCACTGATATAGAAAAATTGGTTTTTCTGAAAACTGTCAGGATTTAGAAGATATTTTGTAGAATCGAGCTCAGGTCTAAATGGGTAAAATGTTCATGCTACAGGGAATGAATAGGGACAGAGCCCTGGCGCCAAACTATGCTTCATATATCTATGCTCAATTATGCTCAAAAAAAATATATTCTAAATTCTAAGAGTTGTCTGACTGCCATAATGGTAGAATTGTGCCTACAAAAGAAACTGAGAAAGAGCATGAACATATGAATGTGATACAAATAAATAGTGGTATTATATTATAGTAAACATGTTTCTATTCTCTAAAACACAGTTATATTTTGTCCTTTTTTTTTAAAAACATGCACATAGCCAATCTACAAGCTCACACACAACATGATGCGTGTATAAGCATGAGATTTTAGATTGGCTGTTTTCAGCAAAGAGATTATTATAGCGAATAAATGTGAGAACTGTTTGCTCTGTTACTGTACTCTACAGTTTCCACTAGATGGCAGCAGAGTCTTGTTTTATGACAGGTTGTAGTCAGACTGTAAAAAGTTGTAGCAACTTGTTTCAGTCAGCCTTCATTGGTTCTCAAAGTAGGGTCAGGGTAGCCCAAACATTTAGACTCTTGTAGAGGTTTTTTTCGATTCTGACGAATAGAGAGATTCGTCAGAATTGAAAAAAAACTCTACAAGAGTCTAAATGTTTAGGCTAGGGTCAGGGGACCCCCAGCCAGGGGTCCTTGACAGTGTTCCAGAGGGTCCCCAGCCGAATGCTTCACTTAAATCCTCATTATCCTTGTCAATATTCAAAAAACATCTAAAGAAATATCTTATTTCTTCCTCTCTGTAGATTACATGATTTACTTTGATCTGTTATATTTTCTTTTGTGTGTTTGTGGTTTGTATTGTTTATTTCCCTTTTTTGTGCAGTCTGTGTTTTTTATTTCTTTATTGCACAGACTTTTGTATTGTTCTTAATTGAACTTTTAATCTGTTTTAAATCAATGACCTCTTCCATACAGGAAAGGATTCCAAATAAGCCAGCTGGCTTCTTCCTTTCCTTGCATTGTATTTTTGTTTCTTTGATATGTATTGTATATGTTGTACTACGTGCTAAATAAATAAACCTAAACCTAATGGGAAACAAATTAACCACATTAACCCAGAATTTATATCAGAAATTCTGAAATATGTACAGACCAGGTTAGGTTGGTTAACTTTAGGCACATGGTTTAATATATTTTTTGTGAGGTTGAGGTTAGGATTAGGTTTAGGCGTAGTTTTTGTGAGGTTAAGGTTAAGGTTGGGTTATTGTTAGCCATAGGCTAACACTGGGTTCCCCCGGGGCAGCAGAGAGTACACTGGGTTCCCCCCTCGGGGGAACCCAGTGTACTCTCTGCTGCCCCATCTGGCGGAGTCAGGTTACCATTGACTCCCCACTCATCCAATTTGGTTTGTGATCTGCTTGTCTTAAACAACGTTAAACTCACCAACATTGCAGCTGTAGTCCCAGCTTGAATTATCCTCTTTCAATCTGCCGAGCTTGTTTTTCATAAAAATCCCCCGTAGACATGTTATGAGCTACTTTCTGTCAAGAAATTCTGTGCAGGTGATTCTTTTTCTAAGTGCTGGAGTTTGGAAGCGCTCGTCATAAGTCACTGAACGGCCCAGCGTACCACCTGTTTCGAATTTGCACATAATGCAGGAGACAGCAACGCGACCCGTTAACAAAAACGAGTGCTTCCAAACTGCAACAATAATAGAATAAAAATCACCTACAGAGGATGTCTTGACAGAAAGTAGCTCATAACATGTCTACGGGGGATTTTTATGAAAAACAAGCTCGGCAGATTGAAAGAGGATAATTCAAGCTTGGACTACAGCTGCAATGTTTGTGAGTTTAACGTTGTTTAAGACAAGCAGATCACAAACCAAATTGGATGAGTGGGGAGTCAATGGAGGGTATTGCAACTCTAGATTCATCCCATTATAAAAAAATCTAGAGTTGCAAATTGCGGCTAACCGTGGGCGAAAGGTAGCCCCAAATTAAATTAAATGACACACAAATCAGCTCTGCAGTGCTACTAAGCTAACTGTAGGCTAGCTAACTCACCTGAATAGCACTACAAAAACAAACTGTCGTGAAGATAAAACTTATTCTCTTTCTATGTGGCCTGGTGGTAGCATTATGCCTAGGCTGTTCTTCCATGTTGTTTATTTCCGCGTCAATTTCAAACACAGGTGGGTGCGTGACGTCTGATGTGTGATGTGTCTCCTGCAGGTGTGTGTGTGTGTGTGTGTGTGTGTTTGGGGGGGAGGGGGGAGGGGTGGGGGGAGGGATTTATAGTCACTGCTGCCTATGAGACTTTAGGCTATATTTATTGAACAAAGTGTGTTCAAGATTATTCAGTCTAAGTAAAATAATAGAAGAAACCATAATAATAAATCATAAAGTCTGACTCTGATTCTAATAATGATAATTATAGCTACAAGTTAACAGAACAGCAGGCTTATAGGTCTGTTTAAAGAGATATTACTATTTAACATGGTTAAAATGGAGATTGAAGTTACAATGAATTTATATAGGGTGTGTGTGTGTGTGTGTGTGTGTGTGTGTGTGTGTGTGTGTGTGTGTGTGTGTGTGTGTGTGTGTGTGTGTGTGTGTGTGTGTGTGTGTGTGTGTGTGTGTGTATGCAGTCTTCATCAGAGTCATGACATCATCAGGGGAGCTCCACGAAATACACGAGAGACGTGTGGTTAAGGCTGAAAACATCATCAGGGACATCCATCACCCCAGCCATAGCCTGTTCAAGCCACTGCCGCACCCACAGCCGGGTAAACGTTACACAAGCACCAAAAGCAGCACCACCAGACTCTGGAACAGTTTCTATTTGTCAACAATTAGACAGCTGAACAAGAACTAAGTCTGGTGACACTGCACAGACTGAACTGAATTTGTCCGTTGTTTTTTTATAGACTCCTTTATATGATCAACATTTATGACCTAGTATTTATTTGTATGGCTACATCAACATTTATGACCTATTATTTATTTGTATGCATACATATTGTATCATGTACATTAGTCATGTACTACACACTTTATGTGCGTAGTACATAAAGTCCTTTAACTGCAATGATGAGCCTTCACAATCAAGAATTTCACCCACGTTACTTGTAATGTGATGTGACAATAAAGATTGATTCTGATTCTGATCCCTCCTGCATGGTCCAGGAGGGATTTAACTAATGACTAATTAACTTATAAAACAAATCATTACCAATACAGTTACAGAAGTCATTTGTGTTTAGCTCAGAGGATGAGGACCATAGAAGAAGACATGATTTTAAACATCTGTTCGCTCGGACTACACTAAAACAAATGTGCACTTTTGTTACAGGTATAAAGTTATGGAATTCACAAAACCAGGAGTTGAAGAGTTGTACAACAGTGTTTCAGTTTAAGAAAGTGTTTAAAAAAGAAAAAATTATAAAATATGAATTAGAAGGTTAGATATAAGTGTTATTTTGTTTCCTCAGCGTTGTCTTTGTTTGTTCTCTTGTTGAGCTCTATGTCCTTTGTCTTTGTTGTTTTTTCTTTCTTTTTTGATGTAATCATGTATGGTTGGTGGCAGCATCAATTGGTTGTTTTGTTCTTTTTTATTTGATGTAATCATGTATGGTTGGTGGCAGCATCAATTAGATGTTTTATTGTAATGATAGGGGCAGGTATAAATAAGATTTATCTTCTTCCTGCTCCTTTTCTTTTCTGTATGGAATATGTAAAAAAATAATAAGTACAAAGTAAAAATTAATATGATCATGTAAAACCATAACTGAAATGAAATAAATAAATATGAAATGAAATGAAATATATAGGTTACAATGGTAGCATGCATACAGTATCAATCCATATTTAAAAGTAGACCATTATATTATTGTAAAAAGACAAAAAAAAGGCTCCAGACTAAGTTTGCAGAGAGCAATGTTTGCGTACTGAGATTATTGATTTCAAATTGTTGTGACAGAATACAGATGTTAGTTTACAGTTTACACCAGGTTGACCAAATGCAAAATGTTTTCCCATTTTTGTCTCAACCAGGCCGAAGGCATGGGGAGAGAGTATGTTTTGCACTCCGTCCGTCCGTCCGTCCGTCCGTGTGTCCGTCCGTCCGTCTGAGAACAGTTTATCTCCGGCACCGTTAACCCGGTCGATGCCAAATTTTGCACACACACTCCCTGGATGCCAACGATGAACCTCTCTGCCCCGAAATTCCCAGAAAGGCCTGTTATAGCACCACCAGGAGGCCGACCTTTGAAAAAAATTTTTTTATATTACTCCTCCAGCTTCTGTCCAAAGATCCTGCAAATCGTTACACACTATCTAGTTATTCTATTTATAGTGACTCATAGGAATAGACTACGTGACAACCAGGAATAGTCTGGTAACCACCGGAGAGACGGGTGGCAGCCGGAAAGTAGACGGCACCCGGGAGCAGTATGGGTTGGCCTGTGTCTTCCGTGAGGAAGAAGCCCAACAAACCCACGGTGAGGCCTTTAGGAGGGCCATTCAAGCCTCAAGTGGAGCCTGCGGCACCACCAAGGGCTCCTCCTGTCTACATGTCGAAGTGTCCTTGGGCAAGACACTGAACCCCAAATTGCTCCCGATGTGCTGGTTGGTACCTTGCATGGCTTCCGCCGCCATCGGTGTATGAATGAGTGTGTGTGAATGGGTGAATGTAATGCACAATCTATGTAAAGCGCCTTGGATAAAGGCGCTATATAAATGCACCATTTACCATTTACCAAGGTGGAGCCTGCGGAACCGTTGCGGCTCGAGAATCCACCATTCCTGAATAAAGTGCCTGGTGCTGGAAGTCTGGTGCAACGCACAGGGCCTGACCTGGTGAGAGCAGGAGTGGACCTGGTGAGACGTAGGAGGGGCCCGGACAGGAGTCAACCCACAGAGCCTAGTCCTTCCACGCGCCAGAATGGTACCTTCCAGTCCCGGCAGAGTAGTTCAGGAGGAACGGATTGTGTGGCCCTGGTTTTTCCCTAATGGGACTGATCGAGGGTAGCTACTGGGACGTAAGTCGGGACTTGATCACCCCGGCTGGGTCATCTGAGTGAGGGGTATGATGTTGGGAGACCCGAAACCCTGATGACCTTGGGATACATCACTGAGGATACGTCCCAGGTGCATCCATGTATGTATGTATTATAGTCATGTGTTCAAGATGGATCTGTCCGATATTTCATATTCCATCCTAATTGGCTAAGATTGGCATTCAAAGTTTGCAGGATTGGCCCTTTTGAAACAAAAAGCCTCAAATCATGAACGCAGCGTACAATTCACGTGAAATCTTTCACAGACTTTCCTACTAGGCTGAGGAATATATCCCACCCTTTTCACATTGGCCTATTATAGCGCCACCAGGAGGCCGCCACAACCTGACCTGGCCTGGTGGAGACCTGTGCCCTGAGGGGCACTTTTTCTAGTTAGCCTTGTATTTGGAAAAAAATAAAAGATGCTTGTTGTATGTTATTGTGTTCTTCCCAAATAGTTGTGTGTTGGTCAGTTGCCTGTTCCTGTTGCATAAGAGACCACACACACATTCAGTGTCAGTAAACTGGGCTTACTGGAGATCAAACACAGACACAAATACAGGGGCAACAGGTGCAAGTCTTGTACAATGTCTTTGAGAGTGTTTGCATTTAAATAACAGGTTTTGAAAATAGGCCATCCTCAAAAAGAGTGACACCAGCTGTGGTCACCAACTACTCTGAAGAAGGCGGGCAGGTGTATTAGGTCACGCATAAAGACTGTGGAAATAAGGTCAAACCGCAAGGATTGTGGATTTAGGCCATAAGTACCATGATAATAATATGTAGGTAAACTGTAGGAGAGCCTAAAGCGTTATTCATTGTATGGATTTTCGGTGGTGAGGTGACCACCGAACTACAATATGACGTCACTGAGCCGCGGTGAAGAGCAAACCACCGCCACCGCCTTCTCTCTGTTTGTACTCACCACCGCTCAACGTTCTTACAGCTCCGGTGGTCGATCACCTCACCACTGAAAATCCATACTGTGATGAATAGGCCTTAAGAATAATGGTGTTTTTTTTTTGTTTTTTTTTAAAGCTATTTTTTTGCGGCTTACGCCTTTTATTGGTTTTTGAAGGGACAGACAGTAGGCTGACAGGAAACGGGAGAGAGATGGGGGAAGACATGCAGTAAAGGCTGTGTCGGGCTCGGGAGTCGAACCCGCGGCACACTGCGACTGGATTACCAGTCGGGTGCCCAGACGGTTATGCCACCGCCTGGGCCAATAATGGTGTTTTTACATAGAATATGGATGACATTGACAAAACTCTACAAGATGTTCAGACACACACACACACAAACACACACAATCTCTACATGCAGATAGTGATACATTTACAATTTAGACATTTAGCAGGCGTCTTAATCCAGAGCAATTTACAGTAAGCAAGAACAAAAAACATGGTAATGCATAAACAATTATTGTACATAGTACACAATAGTACACAATATTAAATAACATGGACATAACATGACCCATGCTAGGTTACCCCATGATAACAATAATACACCAGACCCTTAGCACCAGTAAGACGCCCTGAGGGCGAGAAGCGACCTCAAGAGGTCACTTGCACGCATCCGCCTGGGTGACGGCAGACTGCTGGGCGAGTCGCTGTTGCTTTGGCATGGGGCGTTAGATCAACATATGGAATGAATTCTGTACGTGTCTTTAGTGTACAGGGTTTGATGAGGTCAGATCAATATAAGGAATGTCAGAACAGGTCAGCTCCATATATGGACATCTAAGGGTGGCAGCGGGGGCAATGTCTTGAGTGTACAGGGTGTGATGAGGTCTGGCCATATGTGGAGCGTGTCTTGAGTGTACAGGGTGTGATGAGGTCTGGCCATATGTGGAGCGTGTCTTGAGTGTACAGGGTGTGATGAGGTCTGGCCATATGTGGAGGGTGTCTTGAGTGTACAGGGTTTGATGAGGTCAGATCAACATAAGGAATGTCTGAACAGGTCATCTCCACTAAGGGTGGCAGCGGGGGCAGTGTCTTGACGATGTCACGTGGCATGACCATATATCAGGGGTTTTCAACTGATTGTGAACCAGGGACCACCACCTTGACTAAGAATCAACCTGGGGACCACTGTTGTGTTGTAATGGGATATGGGCTAAGATTAGTGCTTTCGTAACACTTGCTATGGAATGCATCCCATGTATATACTGTTTCTCAAACGATGGTCCACGGACTTATAACTGATATACAGTACTGACACGTGTGGCCCTATCTTGGGCGTGCCTTAACCTTCATCCCTAAACTGTTTTTTCCATATTATTTTACTATCTTGAAAAATATTTTAAAATAGTTCAACTAGCAGATCTACATCCATACATTATGGCTATTATCGGCTATTTGAACTATTTTAATAATAGTAATATATATATATATATATATATATATAGTAAAAATGATATAGCACATGATGACATGATTATATGGGCACCTTAACATTTCCTAACTAGAAAAAGTGCCCTTCTGGGCACAGGTCTCCACCAGGAGGATAGGAGTGTGTGTGATGTTTGGCAAAATGTTTAGGAGTAATATAAACATGTTTTTTTTGTTTTTTGTTTCTTGCAACAATTTTCTTCATTTTGTTGAGGAAATGCAGAGCCAGATCACTCATAGCATCTGAGGATAGAATTCTGGATGAGCAGGACATGTGCAGCATTTTGTACAAAACGGGCTAAAACTTTGGAAGGCAATCTTAGCTAATCAGTGTAGAATCTGAGAAATCCAACAGGCTTGTCTTGATCACATGACTACAGAGATCATGTGTACCGATTTGCATGAGATTTGGATGAAATCTGTGCGACTAACATAAACCATGTGTTTTGCAGAAATCGGCCTCATGGTGGCGCTATAACCGGCAGATGTGGAGGGATGCAGGGAAAATGTTTTTCCATGGCCTCTAGGGAGTGCACATACATAAGTTGTTGATGCAGTTATAGGTAAAAACAGGAATTGGCCTGTTATAGCGCCACCGTGAGGCTGATTTGGGAATAAAATAGTGGCATGTCGTCCTCGGCCTAGTGGAAATGTGCGTGTATAATTTCATGGAAATTGGACACTGTGTTTGTGATTTGTGGCATTTTGTTCGAAACGGACCAATCATGTGAGCTTTGGAAGCCAATCTTAGCCAATCAGGATGGAAGATGGGAAATTGTGCAGATCTGCGTTGATCACATGACTATGGAGATAGTGTATACCGAATTGTGTGATGTATGGAAAAAAATGTGTACGAGTTATCTACAGAAATGTGTTTTGCCTAAATCGGCCTCATGGTGGCGCTATAACAAGCCGTTGAGGAATATTTGGGGCAGAGGTTCGTCGTTGGCATCCAGGGAGTGTGTGTGCAAAGTTTGGCATGGATCGGGCCAACGGTGCCGGAGATTAGCTGATAACGGACGGACGGAAGGAAGGACAGAAGGAAGGACACACACACACACACACACACACACACGGACGGAGTGCAAAACATACTCTCTCCCCATGCCTTCGGCCTGGTGGAGACAATAATGATGACAATAAGGATGATCAGGCAAGCTGGTACACTTCACCCTTCTTGAGATTCTAACTGCCTTTTCTGTGGAATTTATTAACCTCAGACTTCCCAGTAATTCTGATAACATTGGCGCACTTCCACGGAACAGTGCACAGACGGATTAGTGGTTCTGTGGAAGAAAATACAAAATCTTCACTTTGCTACATTGCTAAATGCATGGTCAGGGACCACATGCAATACCTCCACGGACCACCAGTGGTCCACGGACCACCTGTTGAAAACCCCTGCCATATATCATGGAGGCGTGACCAACGAACCAAAGGGAAATGCACGTTTTCAAAGTGAATGTGACCTGCGGTCGCAATTGAGGGCCAGGTTGTTGTCAGTGACCATAGCAGGTGCTGGATCTCCTCGCTGTATACGCTGACACGTTGTTTCTTATCCGGCCTAGTGGGCCTACAATACCACCACAAAGTTCAACGTAAAAACCCTCAACAAACTCCAATACGTCCAAAACTCAGCCGCCCGCCTGCTCACCTCCACCCGCTCCAGAGATCACATCACTAGTACTCCTCACCACCTACAAGTCACTGCACAACCTGGCTATCCCCCCTACCTCTCCGCTCTCCTCGAGCCACACGCACCATCCCACTCCCTCAGGTCCAGTGACGCCGGCCTCTAGTCCGGGAACCGAAGGGTGATTTTTGGCTGAACGTGGTTTCGTCAGATAAAGTTTTTTTGTCAACTGATTCTTGTAGCTTGGGGTCACCTCTTAATAATTCAAGAGGGTGCCCAGTGATATCCCTTGGGAATTTTTTGTTATTAGCCCCTTAATGCCCGAAACACAAAAGAATCCACCCAAAATAGAGTTTTATGGTATTTCATGCAAAATACTTGGTCTAAATGCATCAACTTTGATTTCTACAGTGTTTATGAATGTGGATATGCAATCCACATTGTATAAATGTATAAAATGTATGATTAATGCATTATTTATTAATGCATATTATTAACCCCTTCATGCCTGGAAACCCCAACATGCCATAAAATATATCTTGAGAATGAGATTGTATGCACAATAATCAAGTCAAATGTATCAAATCTGCTTTCTACCATCTGTATTAGTGAAACTGTAGCATATTTCTTTTCAGGTTGAAGATGGTGGCAACAACAGCCAAATCCAATTCAAATGATACACTCCAAAGTGTATGACCTAAATTATATCTATTCAATGGTCATCGTACTCCTGTCTAGTGACTGTGATGTTCATGTGGAGGACGCCCTTGCCTATGAGCTGGCACCAGTCTTAACTGCCATGTTCACAGAGGATGGAATGCAAATGTATATACCTTTATTGAAAGGATAAGCCCCTTGAGATGCATCATCTCATTTTAGAGGGGGTCCTCAACACAGATGAACAGTAATAATAATAAACAGCATCATCTAATAAGCAAGGTATAAATATGAACATGCATATTGGAAAAGAGGCAGCACTTTGTTGTAGAAAGACAAAGTCCAAGAAAGATATATATATAAAAAAAAGTGAAAATCGATTATTTAAATACATTGAAATTAAGTGATTGATCTAATTCAGAAAGCCACGTCCACATTGAAGACGTCACTTCGGGAGGAATGCTGCTGATGCAGATGTCACTGTCATTGATGTATCAGACCTTTGGACCATCCAGCTGATGTCAACCACCTACCTGTCTGACAGTGATGTCTACCTAATCTTCGGGATATAGGTCTACTGTGAAGTCTGTGATTACATCATGGTCATGATCAGGTCAGTCAGCAGAGATGCCAGGGAGACGGGGGTCAGCTAGAAATACCATGTCCTATCATGATATATCTCCTCCAATCACTGTAGCTACAAACAGCCGCCTTTTGTGTAATAAAGTAATAAAAGTAATAAGTGTAATAAAGTAATAAGTGATCGACTTAATTCATAGGAAAGGAGGTGTGGTGGACATGACCACTTCCAAATAAGCATTTATTTTGGAATGCAAATTTGTTGCTTTTGCATTAATTATTGTAGGCCTATTTTATGGGCTTTTGCTGTGTTAAGCATGATGGGGTTAATATCTAAAAATGCCCTATTCTGAAATCAAATATATTGTACATATCCACATTCATGCGGATAAACACTCTAGAAAGCTAATTTGATGCATTTAAACGATATATTTTATGGGATTTGGGCATGAAGGGGTTAATATGCATGAATTAATAATGCATTCATCATAAATCTATACTACATTGTGCCTATCCACATCCACAAACGCATGTAGAAAGCAAATTTGATGCATTTAGACCAAGTAATTCGCATGAAATACCATAAAACTTTATTTTCAGGGATTTGTTAGTATTTCAGGCATTAAGGGGTTAATAACTAAATTTGCCCAAGGGATATCACTCCCGGATAGGGTAGGCTCCCGGACTACTCCTTGTGATCCCCAAGAAGATCAGGCTCAAAACCTGAGGCGACTGGGCCTTCTGTGGCTGCCCCCACCCTCTGGAATGCCCTCCCCAAACAAAACACATCCGAGATGCCCCCTCACACATGTTCATGTGTGTTTTTAACTTGTTACATGTACTGTTTTATTGGTTTTAATTCTTATTTTACTCGTTTTTTCTAATAAAGTTGTCCTTTTCTTATGTTCCCCCCCGGCCCCCGCACATTTAAAGCGTCTTTGGGTATCAAGAAAAGCGCTATATAAGTCCCAGATATTATTAATGTTCAAGGTTGTGCACAGGTACATCGAGTAAAACATATTTTACATAACATATACCTGTGAAGGTATTGCAAGTGGTCCCTGACCATGCATTTTTGTCAGGTGAAACCTGAAAAGCTCATGAAATGTAGAATACCTAGTCATACTGAGGACCTAGTCCTGATTGGCTGCCACACACACGTTGCTGTCATGTATTGGTTACTCAGGTCACATGACCAGGAAACAGGTAACAGCACGCAGGTAACAGAAATCTTTAGAGACACCCAATGTTATGATTGAGAATGGCCGGTTGAGAGGAGCGTTCGTTACTAAATAAAGAAACCAGCGCTTCTTTCACCTGACAAATATCACCATGTGATCATTTCTTGTTTTTAGTAATGTAGGACATTGAAGATGTGTTTTTATCGACCACTAGTTGGGAAACAGTACAGTGCACTAAATGACCTGGTGATGTAATAGTCCGGGAGCCGTGGGGCTGAACGTGGTTTCGTCAGATAAAGTTTATTTCTCAACTGATTCTTGTAGCTTGGGGTCACCTCTCACGAATTCAAGAGGGTGCCCAGTGATATCCCTTGGGCAAATTTAGTTATTAACCCCTTAATGCCTGAAATACTAACAAATCCCTGAAAATAAAGTTTTATGGTATTTCATGCGAATTACTTGGTCTAAATGCTTCAAATTTGCTTTCTACATGCGTTTGTGGATGTGGATAGGCACAATGTAGTAGATTTATGATGAATGCATTATTAATTCATGCATATTAACCCCTTCATGCCTCAAACCCCCAAATCCCATAAAATATATAGTTTAAATGCATCAAATTAGCTTTCTAGAGTGTTTATCCGCATGAATGTGGATATGTACAATATATTTGATTTCAGAATAGGGCATTTTAGATATTAACCCCATCATGCTTAACACAGCAAAAGCCCATAAAATAGGCCTACAATAATTAATGCAAAAGCAACAAATTTGCATTCCAAAATAAATGCTTATTTGGAAGTGGTCATGTCCACCACACCTCCTTTCCTATGAATTAAGTCGATCACTTATTACTTTATTACACTTATTACTTTTATTACTTTATTACACTTATTACTGCAGGTCTTTAGGTAGATTGGTAGGGCTCAGTGGCCTGATAGATCTGTCTTTTTCCATCCAAACTACTCTCGGTCTCATGCTGGTGTAAGATGCCCATCAACATTTTGCCACAAAGATGTTTAAAAGTGGGGGATCTATACATTCTCAATTAATCTGTTGGTGGTAGTGCAGCTGGTTTGATGTACCTGCATGACCTTTCCCATTCTTTTCTCCCAGACTAGTAGTCTAGTTTCCTCCATAGTTTCCTTAACGGAACAGGACCTGAAGGTCCAGATGGCACTTGCTGGAGTGCCTATAGCACAAGATGAGGAGTGTGGAAATCAGACCTCAAAAGACGGCTGTTTGTAGCTACAGTGATTGGAGGAGATATATCATGATAGGACATGGTATTTCTAGCTGACCCCCGTCTCCCTGGCATCTCTGCTGACTGACCTGATCATGACCATGATGTAATCACAGACTTCACAGTAGACCTATATCTCGAAGATTAGGTAGACATCACTGTCAGACAGGTATGTGGTTGACATCAGCTGGATGGTCCAAAGGTCTGATACATCAATGACAGTGACATCTGCATCAGCAGCATTCATCCCGAAGTGACGTCTTCAATGTGGACGTGGCTTTCTGAATTAGATCAATCACTTATTTTCAATGTATTTAAATAATCGATTTTCACTCATCTTCTAACACCTTGCTCATGCTTCTAATCTTTTTTTTAATTTTATATATCTTTCTTGGACTTTGTCTTTCTACAACAAAGTGCTGCCTCTTTTCCAATATGCATGTTCATATTTATACCTTGCTTATTAGATGATGCTGTTTATTATTATTACTGTTCATCTGTGTTGAGGACCCCCTCTAAAATGAGATGATGCATCTCAAGGGGCTTATCCTTTCAATAAAGGTATATACATTTGCATTCCATCCTCTGTGAACATGGCAGTTCAGACTGGTGCCAGCTCATAGGCAAGGGCGTCCTCCACATGAACATCACAGTCACTAGACAGGAGTACGATGACCATTGGATATATATAATTTAGGTCATACACTTTGGAGTGTATCATTTGAATTGGATTTGGCTGTTGTTGCCACCATCTTCAACCTGGAAAGAAATATGCTACAGTTTCACTAATACAGATGGTAGAAAGCAGATTTGATACATGACTTGACTTGATTATTGTGCATACAATCTCATTCTCAAAAGATATATTTTATGGCATGTTGGGGTTTCCAGGCATGAAGGGGTTAATAATATGCATTAATAAATAATGCATTAATCATACATTTTATACATTTATACAATGTGGATTGCATATCCACATTCATAAACACTGTAGAAATCAAAGTTGATGCATTTAGTGCATGAAATACCATAAAACTCTATTTTGGGTGGATTCTTTTGTGTTTCGGGCATTAAGGGGCTAATAACAAAAAATGCCCAAAGGATATCACTGGGCACCCTCTTGAATTATTAAGAGGTGACCCCAAGCTACAAGAATCAGTTGACAAAATAACTTTATCTGACGAAACCACGTTCAGCCAAAAATCACCCTTCGGTTCCCGGACTATAACACATCAATGTTGTCAGTTACTGGGAAGTCGGATGTCAAGAACTTCGACAGAAAAGGGAATTAGAATTTCAAGAGAAATACCGGTTTGACTGGTTGAGTCTGTCAGGATCTGCCTTCCGTGTGTTGTGTTTGGTGTTCCTGTATCTTATTTTGAAGTGATGCTTTTGTGTTTCTTGTCCTCCTTTGTAGTAGTTTCCTGCCTTGTCTCACCTTCCCTGATTTTTGGTTCTTTGTTTCATTTGATTTGAGTTCACCTGTGTCCTGTTAATCTTGTGCCTATTTAAGCCCTGTGTTTGGTTGTGTTCTCTGTTGGATTATTGTATTGTCACCTGAGTTCCTAGTCTGTTTTATGTTTGTTTGATGGTGTTGCTCTCCTGCAAACTTCTGTTTAAATAAACTTCCACTTGATTCTGACTTCCTCGCATTTGGGTCCTACTTGGAAACCACCTCCTGACAGAGTCACCATTCTTAGGAAATGTTTGTTTGTTTGTTTGTTTGTTTATTTATTTGTTTTTTAATTTCTTATTTTTTTATTTTTTTATTTTTTTGTGCCAAGGACCCCCAAATTGATACTAATTAGCCAGCGGACCCCCCATTTGAAAAGATATGCCAGGGACCCCCATAAGAGAAGATTTTCACGGCTCTAGCAGTGATTCTCAACCAGTTTAATTTCAACTTAAGGACCCCCAGTTTTGACATGCATTAGGCTACGGACCCCCATGTAATGGCATTTCTATCTCTGGGACCCCCAATTTATATTGTAAAATCAAAGTTAATTTAACTCTTGAGAGTGAACAAATGGGTTCCATTTTGTACACTCAGAGTTACAGACCCATAAAGGGTCCATTTGGTTCCAAACTATCATTTAGCTGGGGACCCCCTGGCACTCCCTCAAGGACCCCTGGGGGTCCCCGGACGCCGGACCCCACTTTGGGTCCAGACCATAGAGTATATAAAAGGATAGAGACTGAACTGGCGCGAAGCTCCGCCCCCCCCGTCCAGACCATAGAGTATATAAGGTCCAGACTCCAGACAGACAGAGCATGAAGTAGTCTCGAGTCCAGAGCCTGCAGCCATAAAGGATCAGAGTCGACTTCTCCTATTGGCGTGTCTGTTTTTAGTGGGAGGAGTTAAACAAGTGACTTTTCCAAAACAAGAAACCTGCACGGACAGACAACACAAGAGCCACACAGGCAGCCTGGGATTGGATTTGCAAAAACAAGTTATGGCACAAACATGAATCTCCAGTAGAAGACTAGCCTATGGAACGGGAAAACGACACAGGAAAACGACAGGATAACACCCGGGAGGAATCAGCAGAGGTATGGAACAACATGTCAAACGCGTATAGACCTGTCATTTTTAAATCTATCAAGTTGCAAAGCTACTTACTTTTGGCATTTAACTTATATGATTGCAACACTGAAAGAGGGAGGCAACAACAGCTGCGTGCGCACAGCATGTTCACTTCACAACAGTCAGTGGACACGTGTAAATATCATTAAAAAACGGCACCTAGCTATTATTATGTAACTAACGATGGATTTTAGGAGGAGGTCGGTTCCATATGAGTGACCTTGTGCAACTGCATTTATCCCGAAGGCAGGCAGGGTCCCGACCAGGGACCTCACCTAACATATATGGTCGTGCTGGTCCACTCTTAATATGGGTTATAACAATATTTACTGATGAACTGGTCATGGTAGCCTACATTGGTAATTTGGTACACTAGCCATAGAAGCAATTAAAGCATATGTGGTGAGGAAATTGCTTTGCCTACAGTACAGCCATCTTTATTGGTCCAACTTTTCAACAGTTGCAGTAATGCTTGTCGGTGCAGTGGTTTGGTTTTATTGAGGTTTATACAGCTCTCCTGTATGTATGCTGCAGGACTTTGCATAATAACCAGTGAATTACACACACACCTCGCAGACACAAACAATGGCAGTCTATATATAATAAATATCTTGTTCAACAAATATGCTAAATATTTCTAAACAAACAAGTTATCTCGGGACAGGATCAGCAGATGGAAATTATGTCAAACGCCTAGTAGCCTAGAGTCTACAATCAAATCATTGTGGAAATGTGATGTCTTATGTATATACTAGGCCTAGTTTACTTTTATAACGTGTTTATAACGTTTTTGTGTGTTTATACCTATCATCCTACTGTAGATGCAATATGATATGGCCTTGATGATGATGATGATGATGATGATGATGATGATGATGATGGTATGATGTTTCCATACATTCACACACTTCTCTAATCTCTACATAGTGGAGACTGGTTGAAGATGGACCCCAGCAGCACTGAGACCCAGAGCAGGACCTCCTCGGACCTACAAGGCCATCAGGTCAAGCATGAAACCCAGGGGCAGTTGTTGGAGGATCGTTACAGAGGTAGGCTACACACCAAGCTTCTTCTTTTTGAGTCCCTCCTATAAACAGCTATAGTGTTTAATGTTTGTGTTGAACACAAACATTGACCCATTTAGACCGATTGGCAATTCCACAAATGTCTTCTAAATCCTGATAGTTTTCATGAAAAACCCATGTTTCTATGTCAGTCGTTCTCAAACATTTTCATGTCAAGGACCCCCATCTGTAATTGGCCACCGACCCCAATCTCAAAATATGTTGTTCCAGGGGCCATCTAGAAGCAAAGATTTCAGTTAAAACCGTTCGCTCGGAAAGAATATATATTCAAAGATTTGTGCCACATTTTCACGAAGTTCATCTGCTTTTTTTCAATAGCTAAAGTAAATGGTAAAAATGGTAAATGGTGCATTTATATAGCGCCTTTATCCAAGGCGCTTTACATAGATTGTGCATCAATTCACCCATTCACACACACATTCATACACCGATGGCGGCCGAAACCATGCAAGGCACTAGCCAGCACATCGGGAGCAATGTGGGGTTCAGTGTCTTGCTCAAGGACACTTCGACACTAACTCTGGGGGAGCCGGGGTTCGAACAGGCAACCTTGCGGTTACCATCCAGCCACTCTACCCCTGAGCCACCGCGCGTTATGTTAAAGTGTAACATAACGCTTGAAACACCAAGAGGGGTTCCCGCCCAGAATGGGTTAATGTTTGCGTTCTGTGAACACAAACATTAAATGCCATATTGACAATTGATGGAGAATTTACGCCATATGTATGTGTATGTATGTCGGTGGGAACCCAATAAGGGACCACCATTCTTGATGATGATGCACGATGATTAGAGCGCCCCTCACTTCACACGGGTGTGATTTGTTCTCTTTGATTGAATACTTTATTAACAGTGCAATAACAAGTCAAACCGTTACACAGTATAGGGAGCGTTTACATATGAATGGGTGAGGCTAGCAGTTGCCATTGTTCTTGTAGAGTGGATTATCTATGAGTGTTCGATTAAGTTAAATCAATCAAATTGTGTTCCAGTTTTTTTCTGTCTTTTACTGTCAGCAGAATGGTTAATACAGTGTCTCTCTGTCTCTCACACACACACACACACACACACACACACACACACACACACACACACACACACACACGCACAAACGACCTATCCACAAGTCTATAGGCCTATTAATGTTTATGGATCATTGTGTCATATCTTTGCTTCTGGGAGGAGTCCCTGCCTGGAACAACATATTTTCAGATGGTGGGTTGGCGGCCAAATACAGATAATATTTGGGGTTCTTGACATGAAATATTGAGCACCACTGATATAGAAACATTGGTATTTCAGAAAACTGTCATGATTTAAAGGACCTTTTTTAAATTTCGACGTCAGGCCTAAATGGGTTAAGTAATTAAGTGTATATAGAATTTGGTATATAGAATTGATTGACATTTCTATTGTCAATAATGCATTATACATGAAACATATATACTTACAGATCTGTCAAAAGCATAAAACAGCAAAAGAAAGAAGGAAAAAAAAAATATATATGAGTGTAAATAAATGTGTGAACTGAGTACCTTATGTTTTGGGAGTGGCGTAGTAGCAGAGACATCATGCAGAATAAAATATTATAAATAGTTACGCAAATACAATTTCAACCTAATAGACAACTTAAGTGGTTAAACTACAGTATGTGCAAAAGCACCATTTACTGATACTGTGGCCAGAGAAGATGGTAATTCAAGTCATTCCATGACCTACAATTTGAATCCTTTTCAAAAGGGGCTCAACAATTAACAAAGTTAACAGAGTTAATCAGCTGAGCTGATTAATTTAGAAGAAAGTGTATTTAATTTAACAGTATTGTCAAACTGTTTCTTCCTGCTATAAGTGTGCACAGCTATTATTACCCCCAGAACTGATAACAGAACAGCTCATTGTGTTCTCTAGGAATATATACGCTATCATTACATAATCCATCATCATTACATAATGGCAGCTAGAATGGAAGGGGACTGAGGCGAGTGGTGGGGGGTTGGGGGGGGGGGGGGGGAGGGGGGGGGGGGGGGGTCTGTCCTGAAAATAGCTCACTTTGGTACAAATCACTGCATGGAGTCTCCAGGATTTGGTTCACAGCTGTAACCCCCCCCCCCCCCCCCCCCCCTATTTCATGTCAACAACCCCCAAAATTATATGTAATTGGCCGCCGACCCCATCTGAAAATATGTTGTTCCATATGTTGTTTCCCCCCCCCCCCCCCATATAATCCTTAAAACACCCAAAAGGGGTTCCCACCCAGAATGGGTTATGTTATCCAATACTAATTCAATTAGAATGAGAATGGAAATGGCTGACATTTCCAGTAAGATGAGTTGCAGGAAACAAATTGTGTAAAAATAGCTTACCGGAATATACTGTAGTTTATCATCAGAAATGGTCATAAATGTTTTCACCCACGCACGCCTACTGTAATTTACTGGGGGGGCCTGATAACGCTGATAACCTGATCACAATGACCCCTTTTCCACAGGGTTGGGAACCGCTTCAGTTCAGAAGCAGTTTTTAGTCCATGTACCAGACCTCCAAAATAGGAACATTAATTATGATTTGAGTGGGCTAAATGCATATCCATATTGAATAAACACGTCACAGAGACCTCATGGAGTGAATGCTTCCACTTCCATGTTTGAATAGCAACTTACTGTATGTTGTATATCTGCACTGCATCTCTAAATGAGTGAACATTATGTACAGTCTATAAATAAATATAAATGTACAGTGAATATACAGTAGGCCTACATTATCGCCAGTGAAACCTATATATGAATCATATATGAATATTACTCCTTTATGAATGAACATGCTGGTAGACTATGAACAAATTAGTAGATACAAAAAAAAAGTCAAAGTCATACGATTTGTCACACACGTTACCGCAGTGAAATTTGTTTTCCGCATTTGACCCATCTCTTGGAGCGGTGAGCCGCAGCCAAGGAGCGGTGAGCTGCAGCCGTGCCGCGCTCGGGAATCATTTGATTAGTAGATTTGACCCCCCAATCCAACCCTTTGATGCTGAGTGCCAAGCAGGGAGGCAATGGGTCCCATTTTTACAGTCTTTGGTATGAACCATCATTGATCTCTGCTTACCTGTCTTGTGACATTCTTTGTCTGATGTCTGTTGACACAGACACTCACACTCAAGAAAACCTACACTCACTGTTTTGAAAACAAATATCGCCGTCCCAATGTGAAGGACTCGCCTAAAGTGTTTGCATTTGTCATACAATGCAGTTGTTGTCATATCACCAGATATATCAGTACGGCAAAGATCTGGCTATGTGAGACCAATGAGCATACAGATATACAGACTATCAACAATGAATACAAGAATGTATGTATGTGTGTACAACAGTGAATATGAGAATGAATACTGGTGAATATACTGTACTGTCCCTATGGTCCTACAAAGAGGATATGAGGATGAATATGTATAATGTATAATAATCATCAGTCTATGAAATATACATTACCTTCTCTCAAAAGTGATCGGTTAAAGTTTGGTAATGTAAATCTTACTACTAAAACAAGTGCAACACGCCAGACAGAGTCCTTGCAGGAGCCAATGGTGAAAGATCAATAGTTCCAGACATTGCAGGTCTTAATGTTATCATATGGGTTAATATATGCTGCTGATTATATACAGCAGATTGCCCTATCTCTGTGTAGCTCACACTGATTGATTGATGCAAGTCAAAGCACAAGTTAGTTAACACACACACACACCCAGTCACGCATGCACATGCACGCACGCACACACGCACACATATGGACACATATGGACACATTATGCACACAATGCATAATGGCTTCCGAGATTGCTTTAGCATTCTTTCTGGGAACTTTTGACCTTCTACAGTCAGCACTGTGGGGGGAAGCTACATGTTCTACAGTCAGCACTGTGGGGGGAAGCTACATGTTCTACAGTCAGCACTGTGGGGGGAAGCTACATGTTCTACAGTCAGCACTGTGGGGGGAAGCTACATGTTCTACAGTCAGCACTGTGGGGGGAAGCTACATGTTCTACAGTCAGCACTGTGGGGGGAAGCTACATGTTCTACAGTCAGCACTGTGGGGGGAAGCTACATGTTCTACAGTCAGCACTGTGGGGGGAAGCTACATGCACTGTGGGGGGAAGCTACATGCACTGTGGGGGGAAGCTACATGCACTGTGGGGGGAAGCTACATGTCTACAGTCAGCACTGTGGGGGGAAGCTACATGCACTGTGGGGGGAAGCTACATGCACTGTGGGGGGAAGCTACATGCACTGTGGGGGGAAGCTACATGTCTACAGTCAGCACTGTGGGGGGAAGCTACATGCTGTGGGGGGAAGCTACATGCACTGTGGGGGGAAGCTACATGTTCTACAGTCAGCACGGTGGGGGGAAGCTACATGTTCTACAGTCAGCACTGTGGGGGGAAGCTACATGTTCTACAGTCAGCACGGTGGGGGGAAGCTACATGTTCTACAGTCAGCACTGTGGGGGGAAGCTACATGTTCTACAGTCAGCACTGTGGGGGGAAGCTACATGTTCTACAGTCAGCACTGTGGGGGGAAGCTACATGTTCTACAGTCAGCACTGTGGGGGGAAGCTACATGTTCTACAGTCAGCACTGTGGGGGGAAGCTACATGTTCTACAGTCAGCACTGTGGAGGGAAGCTACATGTTCTACAGTCAGCACTGTGGGGGGAAGCTACATGTTCTACAGTCAGCACTGTGGGGGGAAGCTACATGTTCTACAGTCAGCACTGTGGGGGGAAGCTACATGTTCTACAGTCAGCACTGTGGGGGGAAGCTACATGTTCTACAGTCAGCACTGTGGGGGGAAGCTACATGCGCCATTGTTTTTATGGCAGGGCACAATTCCTTGAAATCAATTTTTCCTCTGCTTAGGGTTAAAGTTTGATAATTGATAGTTATTTTACACTGCCTTACAATGACATATAATGTATGCGTAAATGCAACATATTGCCTAACTTGACAAGAATAGACAAGATACCTCGCATAATTAACCCATTCAGGACTGGAACCCCTTTTGATGTTTTAAGCATTATGTTACGTTAGCTATTGAAAAATAGCAGATCTAGAAAATTGTGAAAATGTGGCGCAAATCTTTGAATATATATATTCTTTCAAAGCGTTTTTAACTCAAATCTTTGCTTCTGGGGGGGGGTCCCTGGAACAACATATTTTCAGATGGGGGTCGGCGGCCAATTAGGCTACAGCCTACATATAATTGTTGGGGTCCTTGACATGAAATTGTTTGAGAACCACTGACACAACATCAGTATCGGCAGATACTCAAAACAAGAAAATTAAATGATCGAAATTGGATCGGGAGCAAAAAAAACGTAATCGGGACATCCCTAATTTATCCTTATCCTATCTTTCTTTCCTCTCCTCCTCTCCTCCTTCTCTTCCCAGGGTGCAGCCAGTTGGTGAATCTGGCAGCCGCCGTGGCCTCGCTCAGCGGCCTGATCCTGGGCTACCAGATGGGCGTGACCTCCGGGGTCCTCCTCCAGCTGCGGGGCGTCCTGTCGCTGTCCTGCCGGGAGCAGGAGCTGCTGGTCAGCTCCCTCCTGCTCGGCGCTCTGCTCGTCTGCCTGGCCAGCGGCCCCCTGCTGGACCGATACGGCCGGCGGGCCTCCATGCTCATCAGCGCCGCCCTGGTGGTGGCCGGGAGCGTCGTGCTGATCGCCGTCACGTCGCTGGCGGCGCTGACGCTGGGGCGGATGGTGGTGGGCATGGGGACGGCGCTGTCAGGGACGGCGGCGTGTCTCTACATCGCCGAGATCTCGCCTCGGGAGCGCAGGGGCCTGCTGGTGACGCTGTACGAGCTGATGGTGGTCCTCGGCGTGCTGTCCGGGTTCGGTTGCAGCTACGCCTTTGGCGCTCTACCCAACGGCTGGAAGTATATCTTTGGACTGGTGATACCGCTGGTGCTGCTGCAGGTCGCGGCGCTTTTGCTCCTTCCGCCCAGCCCGCGCTTCCTGGTCGCCCGGGGCAGGTCGGAGAAGGCCATGGCGGTGCTGCTCAGACTCAGGGGCGGCCGTGCCAAGGAGGAAGATGTGGCCGCGGAACTCAGAGACATCGAAGTGGCGCTCAAAGAGGAGTCGCAGTACGGCTTCCGGGAACTGTTCGGCGCAGAGGCCAACCTGCGCTCGCGTCTGCTCACGGGCGTGGCGCTGGTGTTCCTACAGCAGGTGACCGGTCAGCCCAACGTGCTGTCCTACGCCTCGCCGATCCTCCGCAGCGTGGGCTTCCACAGCGACGCGGCGGCCGCCCTGGCCTCCACGGGGTTCGGGGCGGTCAAGGTGCTGGGCACCATCCCCGCCGTGCTGCTGGTGGACCGCCTGGGACCCAAGAGCTTCCTGTGCGTGGGCGCCGTCATCATGTGCATGTCGCTGACCACGCTGGGCGTGGTGGCGGCGCAGAGTCACACCAGCCTCACCAGCCTGTGTCAGAGTCCGTCTGCAACACTGAACCACACCCATAGGGCGTGGTGGGCTTCTAATGCTACCGCTGTGGAGAACGGCGGCAATCTGACCACAGCTTTCCTCGACCGATGGAACAGCAGTGACTCTAAGGAGCGAGAGAGGTCGATGGGCAGCTGGGTGTGGGTGCAAAGGACTGACGGAGACAGCGATGGGACAGCGGGGTCGGGCGGAGCGAGGACTCGTGTAGAAGTGTCCCAGTCACTGAAGTGGATATCACTGATCAGCTTGCTGGTGTATGTGGCAGCTTTCTCCATTAGTCTCGGCCCGAGTAAGAACACGTGCGCACATGCACGCACACACACACACACACACACACACACACACACACACACACACACACACACACACTAATTTATAAATTATATATATATATATATATATTTTTTTGTCAAATAGGTTTTTATTGAGAACAGATTATAACACAAACATTATGATATGAAATACATTTTTCTTTTATAGAAAACAAAAAAAGAGGAAAGAAAAAAGACAAAAAGACAAAGGAAACCCTCAACCCTCCCACCCATACTGCTCAGTGACACCGCATACTATACAATAAAATAGAAAGATGATGAAATGCTCATGGAAAACATCTGAAAAGAAAATGAGTACAGTCAACCATATCAGTGGTATCCTGTCCATTAATTGTTTCTACTCAAGTAATGGACAAGGGGCAGCCAAACCTTATCAAATTGTCTCTCTTTGTTACTCAGGAAATACAGTACCAAATGATATATTTCTAAATTAAACAAGAATTTGCTACAGTACTATGCAAGCACGCTTTGTGATGGAGCCTGAGGCTCTATTCAGATTCGTAAAGTAAACTCTTATCTTAATGTGATGTCTACATAAAGTATACTGTATTGTGTATATACATTACCTGAATGTAGGTCGACCCTCATTACTGTCAAACATGCTCTACCAGTTCTCTGAGTTCAGTTAAGGGCTTAACCAATATCTTTGCATTGCTAATTGTACTGCAGCAGTGGCGTGCACAGATAGACACTAGGGGGTGCTAGAGCACCCCCTGCCCTTTTGGCAATGTGCCCTTTTGAGAAAAAAAACGAAAAAAAATAAACTTTTTTTTTCTTTTTCTTTTAAAAAAATAGCAGACCTACAAGCTCGTAGCGCGCCACTCGGTGGCGCGCTATGAGCTTGTAGATCTGCTATTTTTCAATAGCTAAAGCATAACATAATGCTAACACCAAAAGGGGTTCCCGCCCAAAATGGATTAAGGCAACCGGCCGGTTCCACGCGCTGCACAAGGTGCCCTTTTTTAACTTGAGCACCTGCCCCTCTAAATGTCTGTGCACGCCACTGTACTGCAGTCAGACCAGCTGTGCACATTTTGGCGAGTGGCCATGCACATTTTCACCCAATGTATTTTTGTATTGGTAGAGTTTCTTGCTTTATTGTGTCAATGTCAGGATTATTTTGACTTGAAAGTACTTTACACAATGGTGTGTGTGTGGGTCGGTTAGCCTCATAGCATAATTGCCTAAGTAATTATCCTTTGGCCAAATTAACATTTCTGCCTAAGTCTACTCTCCTAGCACTGCTGCTTCATTGGGCCTTATGGCCCTCAGCCTATCAGAATGCTTACATTCCAAGATGACCCATTTAGACCTGGTGTAACCTACGTTACGTTGTTTTATGCCAGCTGCACCTTCTGTGTCACATACACCTCTGAACGTGAGTGGAAAATCGAGTGGCAAAGTGAGTTTCAGATAGGTTTCCTATCAGATAGGACTTTTCTGTTTGGATGTATGAGCTGCCAAGGCCAGAAAGTAGGGTTTTTTTTTGCCACTCAGTAGGCGTTTTTGCATAACTTCGGGTATGATGATGATGTCACGCACATACCCTCTATAGCAACATCATTTTCTTTATTAAAAAAAACAAAACCTTAGGTTAGGCTTAAGGAGGGTTTTTTAGAATCGGCCTCAGGTCTAAATGGGTTAACACACGCACACACACACACACAAACAATGTATGTATTGTACAGTATGTATTTGCATGTTATACTATGCTATATGATATAACTGTGTTATGTGTGTGTGTCTCCATTGCAGTGGTGTATGTGGTCCTAAGTGAGATCTTCCCTACTGGGGTCAGAGGGAAGGCCGTCTCCGTGGTGTCAGCTGTCAACTGGCTCACTAACCTGCTCATGTCCATGACCTTCCTCACAGTTACAGGTACAGTGCATACATACGGATCCG
Organism: Electrona antarctica; assembly: GCF_951216825.1. Lineage (NCBI taxonomy): Eukaryota > Metazoa > Chordata > Actinopteri > Myctophiformes > Myctophidae > Electrona > Electrona antarctica. Next base: position 3,744,009 of record NC_136798.1, on the reverse strand, counting down.
ACGTACACGTGCGCACGCTTATTACTCATTTTTTTGCTCAAAATGAGCAAAAAAATCAGTGTTTGTAAGCTTATTATTCCCTCTTCTTACATCCGCGGATGAAAACATCTCATCGCCAGTCTACCGCAGCCTAGAGTGAAGCCACACTGTGCTTTGGGCTACACTTCCTGGTTGCCCACAAGGTTTATTAAATCAGGTTAGGAAGCAAAGACCGTACGGTGGCCTCCATGTTACTCCCTGGAAAGAAAGGAACATGCGCAATTGAGACCAGGAAGTTGTACATACAAATCATAGATATGGCACAAATGGCCCAGCAGATGGTGTGATGCCACTAAAAGGAGGGATGCTTGTACATATGTCACGTCCGACCAACATTACTGTCTGTGTGATGATCCATGCTGGGACTTACTTATCCACTTGCTGTTAAAATGTACAAGCATCCCTCCTTTAAGTGGCATCACGCCATCTCCTGGGCCATTTGTGCCATATCTATGATTTGTGCATGTACAACTTCCTGGTCTCAATTGCTCATGTTTCTTTCCTTCCAGGGAGCAACATGGAGTCCACCGTACGGTCTTCGCTTCCTAAACTGATTTAATAAACCTTGGTTGCTCTTGGTATTTCACGCTTTTGACTGGCACTGGCCTCACGATCCCCGCCTATGTGTCGGGAGGGAATGTATTTAATACCCTGGCATGACTCATTTGTGGTGTCAGGGTTTAGCTGCGTCCTCAGTCCTCACCTGTGCAAGCTTTTGTTTAAACACCTTAAAAAAAACTTTATTTATGAAGGGTAGGTTCGTTGAGCATGAGTGCTCTTTCTCAGCAACGCCCCGCTTCACTGGTTGTTGCGTGTGCAGCACAACCACCGTTTCACGGTTGGCCACTGAGCATCTACAGGTTGCACCTCTGTTTATGGCGCAATTTTAAAAGAATATATTTGGCTAATGAAATATTATATTGTTCTCCATTGTTCTTCTCATTGCAGAGAAGATTGGCGTTCCTAACGTGATGTTCCTGTATGCTGCCATGAGTTTTGTTCTACTGGTGTTCGTCATTCTGTGTATTCCTGAGACCAAGGGACGGACACTGGAGCAGATATCTAAAGAACTGGCCAAAAAGTGAGTAGTTTTATAGCAAAAGGCCGATGCACACCTCAAAAGGCTGGTGACAGGTGCGTAGGGCAATAGATGCACACCTCAAAAGGCTGGTGACAGGTGCGTAGGGCAATAGATGCACACCTCAAAAGGCTGGTGACAGGTGCGTAGGGCAATAGATGCACACCTCAAAAGGCTGGTGACAGGTGCGTAGGGCAATAGATGCACACCTCATAAGGCTGGTGACAGGTGCGTAGGGCAATAGATGCACACCTCATAAGGCTGGTGACAGGTGCGTAGGGCAATAGATGCACACCTCATAAGGCTGGTGACAGGTGCGTAGGGCAATAGATGCACACCTCAAAAGGCTGGTGACAGGTGCGTAGGGCAATAGATGCACACCTCAAAAGGCTGGTGACAGGTGCGTAGGGCAATAGATGCACACCTCAAAAGGCTGGTGACAGGTGCGTAGGGCAATAGAGTATATAATGAAAAGGGTATCTGCACACTGTCAGACACTTGCCAAAAAATGTTGCTCTTTATTTGGTCGACGTTTCGGTCGCTTAGACCTTCATCAGGACAGACAATACCCTTTTCAAAAAAGTGAGTATAGTACCATAAGACAGTGGTTTTCCACCAGTGTTCCGGGGACCACCAGTGGTCCTTGAAGCGGTTCCAGGTGGTCATCGGGTAAACGATGGAGTGTAAAATGAAACCAAATAGACCCATTTCATTTTACTACGCTCTCCAAGAGTTAAATTATCGTTAAACATCTGCATTACTTAATTTACAAGAAGTCTACACAATTAGAGAATGTAGAATGCATGTACTATATATGCTTTCCATCTTCAGTCTCCATCTTCTGGCCAACAATGCACATGACTGTAGAAGTGTCCCAAATCACTGAAGTGGGTATCACTGATCAACTTGCTGGTGTATGTGGCAACACACACACACACACACACACACACACACACACACACACACACACACACACACACACACACACACACACACACACACACACACACACACACACACACACACACACACACACACACACACACACACACACACACACACACACACACACACACACACACACACACACACACACACACACACACACACACACACACACACACACACACACACACACAAATGAAAATCAAACATATTTGCTACAGTACTATGCAAGCAAGCTCTGTGAGGGAACCTGAGCCTATCCAGATTTGTCTGTACAAACCCACATACCAGTAAGTAACCTCTGGATGGAATGTGATGTCTACATACAGTACATATACTGTACATCACCTGAGACTCTGATAATGTAGGTCACCCTCATCACTGTCAAACATGCTCTACAAGTTCAGAAGGGGCATTCCACTCATTTTCAACATTTTACTATGTCATTAATATACCTTAGAGCTGTTGTGTGGAAATAATAAAAAGGTTCCCCCATTCTGTGTTTCCTAGAACTAGAGGTCTGAAAAAAATTAATTACAGTTCTAGGAAACACAGAATGGGGGGACTTTTTTATTATTTCCACACAACAGCTCTAAGATATATTAATGACATAGTAAAATGTTGAAAATGGGTGGTTTTCCCCTTTAAGGCTATGATCAACCAACATGTTGCATTGCTGACTAGTGCACACTTTGACTAGTGAGTCTGACCATGCACACTTTGACTAGTGAGTCTGACCAATGCACATTTTGTAGATGATGCCCCAGTGTGTTTTTGGTATGAAATAGCACGACCCTAGAGGCTTTGAAGCTTTTGAACAGTACGTTACTGGGTTATTATAGTGACATTACAACGTTTCTTGCTTACTGTATGTTCCCTTTGCTCTCACTCTGTCCTCTTTCTGATACCGTTTAATTCAATAACACGCTGCATTCATGTCTCCATGGAAATGGTTTCTTGACTTTTTATGCCTACTTTATGTATGCCCCTGCATGAGCACATGTTGCAGCCTAGTCTAAGGACAAATTTTTGTTTGCCCCCCCGTGACGTCGTGTGGCACACCGGCATAGGGTCCAGTCAGTTTAGAGCAGGGGTTCTCAACCCGTGGGTCACGACCCCTCGGGGGGTCGCCAAATTATTTTAGGGGGTCCCCAAATTATTACAAAAAAAAATAAATTATTTTCACGATTTTTCAAAAATAGCAGACCTACAAGCTCGTAGCGCGCCACTCGGTGGCGCGCTATGAGCTTGTAGATCTGCTATTTTTAAATAGCTAAATTATAACAATGCTTAAAACACCAAAAGGGGTTCCCGCCCAAAATGGTTTAAGGTTATTGTAGCAGTCAAATTATATTGGGGGTCGGGAGGGGGCGGGGCGGGGGTCCCGAGACATTGCCAAAGCATTTCCGGGGGTCCCTGGCCAAAAACGTTGAGAACCCCTGGTTTAGAGCTGGAAAGAACAAGAAAAACAACAAAAGATAGCCTACTTTGGCAGCCCTTGTGCAACTCCCCCCCCCCCCACACACCACCGCAATGCTAATTTGCCTAGTCAATCATTTGATCCACGCTACATGCCTGGTGTGGCAGCCACAGTGAGCACCCCTCACTTCACACAATACTGATTTTATTTATTTCATTACGATGAACATTACGATGTGAGGAAGCGCTGGGAAAGTATCATTACGGTTTAAACTAGTGCAGTTTAGGCCTAGGTGTACACTATCGTATCGGTGATGATTGCAAGTTAATACTTGAGAAAAGGAAAGAAAAGGAATGAGAAAATGAGAAAAGGTGATCATTTGGCACCAACCAAGGAGAAATCACAGCTTTACACACACCTAACACTCATCTCTCTCTCTCTCATCCCAGGAAACACTTTGAGGTGAGGTTCTGTAAGGGGTTCCAGAACAAGGGCAATAGAACAAGGACAATCTTACCACAGCAACTGACAAGTTAGGATCCCATACACACATTTTCACCTGCAAGACTGCGTCACGCCTCACGCGTGTGTGTGTCATGCACAGTGCACCTCTTTTCTGACCGTGTGATGATGACATTTCTCCGCGTCCTGCTCAACGTTTTTTCTGCATAGCGGCTCACCTGAAAGGAGGAAACGAGGCGGGTGGAGGAAATTGCACATTGGCAGGAATGGAAGGATGTAGCGATGGTTGAAACTGTGAACTTCATTAACTGAGAATAGCTCAGGACTCACTGCTGCTTGTTGAAAGGGGGGGGTAAAGAGAGGATGCCCCAAGAGTAGATTTATTTTTTCATTCATTCATATTCTCTAACAAGAGACTCTAATGTTGAAGGCCTTCATTTGTTCAAGAGCTTTCTCTCTCCAACATTTGGTGTTATATCTTCAACACTATTCACTCCAGTGGAATTTCTACTACCAGAAAGGTAATTGGAGTTAAAATGTACATATGAAGACAATTGCTGCTTTTCCATAGGAAAATCTAAATTATTTACTATTTAAAAATCAAATACTAATCTTACCTAATGACTTACAAGTCAGTTTCTAAACACTTTGCTCAACTAAAGACTAAGGAACAGTCTCCCAGCTTTCATTGATACATCTGGGTGGAAACAAGAGCTTCAAAAGAATGTTTCCAAAGCACTAGGCATAGGTCTGGACAATTACTTTGCATTTAGAAATCACCACGATTGGTACAGTAGGTGAAGTCGAACTCTGATTGTCTAGTTGGTATCATGAGACTACATGTACAGTATATTGTATCATGAGACTACATGTACAGTATATTGTATGTTTTGTTTACCCAGGGGAGTCTGCAGACGTTTCACAGGTTGCCCAGTTGGATCATAAACCATGTTCTCATTCTTACAGCAGTTTAATGTTGTTGTCGTTTTTTTTATCTGCTGCTCACCATAATACACTTGAATGTACCGATGCAAATGTTTGTCAGACCTACTGGGACACACATCATTGTCTAAGAGATAAGGTGGTAGGTAGGCCTACTACTAGGTAGTATGGTATATTTGGGAACTATAATTTAATAGTATGTTCTTGGGTCTTCCCTCCACATGACTTTCTTTCTAATCTAAATAGATTATTGAAACGCACAACATGGTGTGTTTTATTTTATACATTTTTTTACCAAGCCCTTTAGAATAAGTAGTCCATGAGACTGGTCCTGAGTTGACCCTGTTATTCCAGACAGCAACACATCCATGTCGACTGCATTTCTAAATGAAAAGGCTGCCATTTCTAATCGCCACCCTATCAGAGCACCACAATGTTTTACTCAATGTAAAACATGGCTGGGCTAAACTAATCATTGCCTATGTTAAGTACACAAGTAGTACTATTTTATGTATCCTCCTTTGCATCAAATTATGCAAATAGTTCTATACACAAAAAACTACAAGACATGATTCCCATTCTCAAAAGAACTCCAACTCCATACAGCTTCATAAATACCTCTCATATGATGTTCTCGTCTAGTTTTGGTCCTAGACAAACTCAGCACGATTCCTAGTAGTGACTCGGACGGAGATGCTTGATGAATACGGTCGTCTAAAACTCTAACTGTTGGGAACAGGCTATAAAAAGTTAAAACTGCAGCAGTAGTTTGCAGTAATGTGACCGAGTATTTTGGAGGCAATTTGTTTTTACTTGTGTTAATGAAATGAAATGCATTAAACTGCTGTTCTCAATAAATTGTCAGGTTTTGTAATTTTTACCTACCTACTGCGTTTTCTTTGGAGATTTGGAAGTGTCACAATTTGAAACCTCTTTACATCAGTGGTTTTCAACCCATTTCATTATCAATGCCCATTATTTATTCGCTATTTGAGCAATGGACCACCATTTGATGAGATTTAGCGCCTCAGATCAAAGACTACGAAGATTTTGTTGTCGTTGGATAAGATTTTGTCCACAATTCCATGCTGTATTGATGTTGGTACATTAGGAGAGACAACACGTGTTGATGGAAATAATTATTCTACATGCTCTAATTATCTTCTGGTAAATTAAGTAATGCATACAATACAATACAAGATCTAATAAGGGTCCGTTTGGTTACCAACTCTCCATTTAACTGGGGACCACCTCAATGACCAGTGATGGTCCCCGGACCACTGGTTGAAAACCACTGCTTTAGATGCATTATGGGCCTTGCAAACGGGGGAGCGATAAAACGCACACGTTGTTGCCTGGATCAACGACAGGTCTGCTACAGCAGGGGTTCTCAACCCGTGGGTCGCGACCCCTCGGGGGGGTCGCCAAATTATTTTAGGGGGTCCCCAAATTATTTAAAAAAAAAAAAAAAATGTTTACATTTTATTTTCACGATTTTTCAAAAATAGCAGACCTACAAGCTCGTAGCGCGCCACTCGGTGGCGCGCTATGAGCTTGTAGATCTGCTATTTTTCAATAGCTAAATTATAACAATGCTTAAAACACCAAAAGGGGTTCCCGCCCAAAATGGTTTAAGGTTATTGTAGCAGTCAATTTATATTGGGGGTCGGGAGGGGGCGGGGCGGGGGTCCCGAGACATTGCCAAAGCATTTCCGGGGGTCCCCGGCCAAAAACGTTGAGAACCCCTGTGCTACAGGTCTGCTCAAGAGGGGCGCAACAACGCAAGCGTAAAAAAAAGCTAAGCCGAATCCAGGTCTGGTGAGTCGCAGTCATGTGCACGAAACGAGCACGCGCACAACACATTCACGGGACCGTGCTCACGTAAATACGCTTGCGTTGTCCCTCCGCGACTTCTCAGAGAAAATGAACTATAGGCTTGTTTTATCGCTCCCCGTTATGCAGTTCAAGCTCAATTACTCAACTTATTTGGCATTTCAAGACTTGCAAATGAGACAAAAAAAAAAGGTAAAGATTAAGACAGTAAAACATATACAACATTCTCATAGTAGCTTACTTTATTCAGTATTCTTTTTTTTTGTCATTTTTCTTTTTTTAAATACAAAATACAAAAGTTTTAATAACACAAAGAAGAGTGTCCCATAGCTTGGTTGGACACTAATATTCAGTCCAAGTATCTCATGTCCAGGTAGATGACACATCATTATGTCAAAGCCATAGTATCCATAACATATACTGTACCACCAGATACACCAATCCAAGACGTTACCTCTATTCACAGATGTAGGACGGGGTCGGTCGGGGCTGACATCAGCCCCCATGTCGGTCGGGATTACAGGAGCATTTTGTTCCAAGTCAGAATGCCTTCATTCTTCACATTTCATTTTCTTGTTCTTGAAAAAAAATCTTTTTGTGTACTAGTACGTTTACAGTATATAATATCCTTGCTAACAAAATGTCCTAACTCTTTGAGGACTACTGTGACATACTGTACAGGAGCATTTGTGAAGGTCAACATTTGGATTATGGACAAATGTTACATTTTGGATATGAATAATCCAGGTCCTATTTTGGTGCACAACAATGAATTAAGTATAAGTAAAGACGGTCAAGAATTGGGCCATATCCTCAAGTTCCTCACAAATCAAAGGACAAAGGACATCGATGCAGGGGACTGAGACATGCAACGTCCTCCATGTTCTCATTTCTCAATACGTAAAAGACATACTATTTGGGTTACGATTAGGGCAGACAAGCTTGATATTTATGATGTGGAGGGTGGACGATATTTTAAAGGTTACAGAATTAGGAGTGTAACTTAGGTTTGGGCCCAAGAGGTAAACGTTTAAATGGAGGAAGTGAACAAAATGTACACATCATTTCCTCAGCGACACTTGGTCAATTAAAATTATTATTAAAAGGGCGTCCGGGTTGGCGTGGGGGCTTAAGCTTATGACCATTGACCACCACCATCATGGGTTGGCCGGGCCGCTCCAACCAACACGATTGACCATGTTCGACCGGCGGGAAGCTGGCAGGGATTGGCTTTCTCTGTCTCTTGTCTACATGTTGGTCACTGAGGGGTTGAAATTTGCGAGGGATGGTGTGTTCCTCCACATGCATTACATGATCCTACTGGTGAAACTCCACAGACCAATAGGGGTTGGCAGTGATGGGACTGTAAACATGGGACTATAAACAGAAGGAATTTGCAACGACTACATTGGGGGTTTAAAAAAAAAAGAATGCTCATTAATGCCTTTCTGTGTCCAATGTTTCTAATGGCACCGGAGATGAAATCATCTTGGAATCATTCATCATACATATCCAATGTGTATTATTTTGTTCCCTGGAGGTAAATAAATTCACCCTCAGAAAGATTGCAACTATATCCTGTTACATTGAGAGATACAGAAGAGAACCCAAATCGAAGACGGCTTCATCCTGCTGTAGAAACCCTGCGGTTGTGCTCCATTGCGTTTCAGGTGAGGAAAATGTAACACGTCAAATCGACTGCGTAGCTCAAAGCATCCACATTTGCCAACTTAATAATAAGTGTGTTTCGTTCTGTATATAGGAGCAAATTCTACTTCTAAAAACAGGTTGTGGACGGAGATTCTTCCAGAGAAAGTGGAGTCCTAAACTGGGACGTGTGGCTGTGTATACACGGTACTTAAGACAACTTAGACAAGGCATCCCCAAATGTTAAAAATACTGATTAATTTCATTGTGACAGTATCACTATTGTTACGTGTGTAGCACAAGTTTCTGAAGACTGGCTTGGTTTGCGGTCATGCAAGAACACCCAGAGAGGAAGGAATAAAGTATCCCAAAACTCCACCGCTCTCATTGTCAGTGAAGCTTGTTAAGAGCAGAAATGTTGGTTAAGAGTTTAGCAAGGGTCAAAAACAGTTAACAATCCACAAAGGGAATTTCAGATTTAGTGAGGGGGAAACTGTTAAAAACAGTTAAAAACAAAACAAACAAAAAAGAAGGAATGAAACGATTCCAGGTCATTCTCAGCCAATATTGTAGGTTTGTGGCTGCGGACGCATAGCGATAAAAAACAACGATCCAAACACATCCAAGGGGATAAGGTGCTTCGTCACTTGCCACAAACGGGTGATGATGAGACCAGTCTTCTGTTTAATCCTTCCTATGTTTAGGTTTCTGAACCTCGAACAGTAGAGGGTAAATATGTTCCACCGCTGTAGCCACCGCCTGCACATTTGGTCCTGAGACAGGGTGGGAGAGAGAGATGGGTCAGACATACACAACGATACTACCAATATGCCATTTAGGACATCCTAAAAGGTCTCCAACGTGTCCAGGTTGATTGATGCGATTAAATGTGAAAACTGATAACACACCAGCAGTATCCTTTAAATCTATTCACTGGCCTTGTGCATTAGAATATTAACAAACGTTGTGCAACACTGGTCTATAATAGAATGTTTTATTAAGGGGTTGACACTAAGGTCTCAGAGGCACTTGCCCGTCGGGCAAGTACAGGTCATGTTCTACTTGCCCCAAAAGTAAATTGTCCATTATAAAAGTATGGGTAAAATTTGAATTACAGTTCAATTTAACACATTTATTTGTATTTATTTTTTACGTTCGGGGGCTGTGTGATAAAAAATGTCATACCAATTATTTGTATGGCAAATACCTCCTGTATGAATATGACACATATTATTCACACTTAGTTATTTTATATTTTTAAATGTAGCAACAGTGCTTTTATTTTACATTCCACTCTGGTGTTGTGTTTATAGATGGTTGCGTCCACTCTCAAACGATTACTTGCCTGGTCGGGCAACCTGAAAGCCAACTCCACCTGCCCCAAATCCTTTATTTACCTGCTAGGGGGCAGGTGGGCAACCCTTAGTGTCAACCCCTGAATGCGGCCTCAATCTCTTAAGCTGGCTTTTAGTTATTAGGGGTGAGAGCGAAAGAGCGAGAGAGCAAGAAAGAGAGCGAGAGAGAGAGAAGTACAGGTGTGTGCGCACTAGAGAGAGAGCATTACCTGTAACTGTTATGCTGCCGGTAGAGAAAACCTGCACAGTAGCCTTGAGGGTTTTGATCCGATATGTGGCAGCAGGATGGAGCTCTGGCTCATAACTGAAACACACAGACAGTTAGGGTTAGGATTACTATTAATATGTACCTCAGAATATCTCACAAATACATTATTCTGATGATAAACAAATGTCTCATCGTGCCATTTCGCAGAAATGAAATAGGTGGGTGAATAATGACCCCCTGCTACAATTCTGTAGCCAATACATCATTATATCCAGTAACCAATTTCTGTAAATGTCACATTCAGTGATTTTAAAGACCATACTGGTCAAAACTAAACACACCGTTGTCTGCTGATAGCTTTTGACTACATGTGGTACTTAAGCATGGAGGTGACAGTTTTTACATTTTGTCCAATGTCATCAGTTAAAACGCTACCGAAATGTACCCGAGTAATTGATATTGAGTCAACCAAACAATACTGCACGTTTAATACATAATTCACAGCCCTTTGAAATGTTCAAATTAATCCACACTTCTAAAACACATTAAAAACACAATGATAATGTAAATAACCGCAGTTACAATTAGTGTATATAACTAACTACCACAAGTTTCAAGTCTACTGGACACGAGGGAGGTGTTATGCTCATAAAATCCCCCAGTATTCCTTTATTAATATTAATATTCAAGCAAGAGCAGGGTTTTCACCACTAGAGACCGCCCTATCCCCACAAATACAGGAATAAAATCATGTTTCAAATACTGTGCAGTTTTGTTCCCCCCAGCACTTTATGATCACCAGCTACACCTACTGGTGATATTGGCTGATCCTAATTCCCACGGTTCATTTGTGCCCAATGTCCACCAAAGGACAAACTGTCAAGATCTTGTAATACTATCACTCTTATTATAACACATTTACAATATTGAATGTTGAATAAAACTAACCCTTTAAGTGCGATTTAATAACACATTTTCTTAAAAATAGCACAAAAGAAACCTACAAACTCATGTGTGGCAGCACATTGTTCCATCAACAACTCTGAGCTTCTTTTCTAACTGCCAGTGAGTAAGAACACAGAGTGGACAGTCAGCTAGCTGTGCTTCAAGGCACACATTCAATGGCAGCGGCCGGTTGCGGTCACTTGTTCCTGTAGGTTTACACTTTATAGTGGTCCCCAAACCTTTTTGGCCGTGCACCCAGTTACCTCCTGACCTAGCTGATGCACCCCCCAATAAGCCTATCTCACAGAATTTCCCCGCCCCCCTAAATACGCCCCCTTTCGGGGTTAGTGGTGATAGCGTGACGTCACTCCATAGACGCTACATGTTAACAGAGGTAATTTAAGAAGTCTACAACTTTTGTTTTCTCAAGGTAAGGTTTGTTCTATCTGTTCGACCTGATTTACCATCTTGTTTGCTTCATAATAATATTGGTCTGTCACATTTTTACATTAGAAAATGTACTTAGATTCTCCAGAGAAAAAAACTTGTAAATGCTCATGTTAAAGACACCACTATTTACCGGAAGTGGGCGTGGAAAGCGGGCTGTGAGATAGGCCTATACTCAGTCTTGTTGTATTTGGCCAAAAATTATAATTTTTTTTAATATGATTATGGCAAATGATCACAGAATGTCACTGCACTGAGAGACACGCAGCTGCTGTATACTCCCACCACTGCTCTATACATCTCCTTACAACAGTGTTTTACCGAATTTTGCCGTTTGTGTTAAATAACCGTAAAACCGCCATTACCCTTTTCAAGTCACGCACCCCCTAGAGGGCATTCGCGCACACACAAGTGGTGCACGCACCAGTTTGGGAACCCCTGAAGGATCAGATCCTGTCTCGCCCAGGAGTCTGCCCAGCTCCTTATTCACGCCTCAGTCATCTCAAAGCTTGACCACTGAACCTTCCTCCTTAAATTGGCCCCATGATGGCATCCTCCAAATGATCCAGAATGCTGCAGCATGCCAAACCTGGTCATCAACCCCCCCAAAAGCTATGTCTCCCCACCTTTTAGCTGTTCATGTCTGGTGTCTTCCAGTTGCATGTCATTAAATACCTTGCAATAGGTCGGTTGTTGTTAGTAAAGTCGACAAGGTGGACAGCAAATGGCATGGAACACACCGCCAACACATTCACCACCTTGAAGTCTGAAAACCGCACCTGCATAGAGACACACACACACACCACACCACACCACGCCACGCCCTTTGAGCAGTGGTTCCCAAACCTTTTCATGTCAAGGACCCCCAAATCAACATGTATTAGGCCAGGGACCCCCATTTGAAAACATATTCCAGTGACCCCGATAAGGGAGGATTTTTATGGCTCTAGCCAGTTTTTCCAAAACACATTTATTTCAAGGACCCCCCAGTTTCACACGCATTATGCTACAGACCCCCGATTTAATGGCATTTCTATCTCTGGTACCCCAATTGATATTGTAAAACCACTGTTAATTTAACAACAACAACCATTTGGTTCCATTTGTACACTCTCAGAGTTACAGACCCATAAGGGTCCATTTGGTTACAAACTATCTCTAATTGAGCTAGGTACCCCCTGGAACACCCTCAAGTACCCCTAGGGGTCCCCGGACCCCACTTTGGGAACCACTGCCTTTGAGACTGTAACAGTGATTAAGGGCTATACAAAATTACAAATATATGTTGAGTTTTAGTTGAGGTGTACTGTACTGTACTGTACTGTACTGTACTGTACTGTACTGTACTGTACTGTACTGTACTGTACTGTACTGTACTGTACTGTACTGTACTGTACACACAGAAACCAGTGTATTTATCTGTAGGATAACAGAACTAAGAAACCATCAGCAAAAATCAGTTGCTTAGTATTCATGGACATATCCTGATGTTTCTTTGAAGATTTTGTTTAGTGTTTGTGCTGCCATGTGGGTGTATGGAAAACTTAAATAATAATCACTATTATGGGTCCATAATACATTTATTCAGCACTTTTGAATGAATTAATTGCATATACTATTCTGTGATATATTTTCGGCCTATTCGGGCCGAAACCGAATAGGCCGAAAACGCATTTTTAGCCATTTTCTGACGAATATTTTCTGTGGCCGAATATTCGGTGCATCACAAAAAAAAAGACAAGGTCTCCACACACCGGGTGCGAATTCGGATTTTTAAGTGGCGTTTCTCCATCGGTTTTCCGAAAAACGCGGCCGGTGTGCAACCATCTTTACTCTCGTTAAGTAGTTCTCACCCAAAGACCACCAAATTCAGCTATTTTCATTATTAATTTCAAATGTATTTTTGTAGGTTTGACACCAAAGGCATCTTCTCAAGCTTAACCCATTTTGTGCGGGAACCCCTTTTGGTGTTTTAAACATTATGTTATAATTTAGCTATTGAAAAATAGCAGATCTACAAGCTCATAGCGCGCCACCGAGTGGCGCGCTACGAGCTTGTAGGTCTGCTATTTTTGAAAAAACGAAGAACGACTGACATAGAAACATAGCTTTTTCAGAAAACTGTCAGGATGTAGAAGACAATCTGATCTCAGGTCAAAATGGCTTAAAGCTTTGAGAACCAGTGACGTGCTTCATAAAACGTTTGCGTCTGACCAATACGGTGGGTCATTCTCACCCTGAAGCCCAGCTTCTGTAGACAGCGTGCCAGCCTGCGGGCCCCCAGCTTAGCGTCGTCCTCGCTGGGGGAGGAAGATGAGAGGAAAGCAGGTATGAGTAAGGGCATAGATTTTTACATGCACAAACATGTGCATGTTAACACACATGCACAACAATAGTTAGGTAAAGTTAGCTTAAGTTGTGGCAAATCCGCAAAAGAAATGCTTACCACTAGCTGTCTTCACAGATGTGTTCATAAAGGTGTCTACTATCATAGAAAAACATGTTCCAACCCAATTCCCTTGGGAAACTTTGTGACAGCTGCTGAAAGTTGGGGTACCATTATCAACCAATATAAGGCAAATAATTCCAAATTTCATTATACTTTAAGTAGCATGTGACATGTCAAACTAGGGGGTTTTCATGATGCTGAATCCATTCCAAGCATTAGTTTTGCACGAAAAACACTCCTTGGGCTAAATTCGGCCATAGCCAAATGTGCTGACCTCATCACATTTGTGATGACGGCTATGGGCATTTTTAGGCAAATTCTGTGATAGTAGACACCTTTATGAACACATCTGTGAGAAAAGCTAGTGGTAAGCATTTTTTTCCAGATTTGCCATAACTTAAGCTAATTTTCCCTTATTACAAGGGTTCATTGCTATTAACCCGTATAGACATCTAGAAGAGTGTTTCTGTGTTCAGAGACTGCTGGTAAATACATCACATCACCCTGTTTACAAGTGGACGTCAGGAGGGTGATTTGGGCTAGGTAGGGATTTTTCGACATGTTCTACCTACGGCCAACCAATTAAAGAAGTTAAGGTTTTAACCTTTGCTTTTATATCAAATAAATAACGGTAATGGGTCATACACACACCAAGACTGCATTTCAATAATTTATTCTTGCATTTAGAACAGGAGACAAATGTTTCGGCTATCCAGCCTTCATCAGTGTGGCAGTGTTGACAATGATGAAGGCTGGATAGCCGAAACGTTTTTTTCCGGCCAAAATAGAAAAAATAGCAGATCTACAAGCTCACAACTATTTTCGGGGCGCAACACCAGCACTCTTCAGCTAGTGGAGATGCGGTGTATACGACATGGATTTCTAAACAAATGTGTTCAGCGCAAAATGCTGTGTTCAGGAGACTTCGGGGAAAAAAAGCTAATTCTCCTGAATGCTGCCTTCCGGCATGACATGGACAGGAGAGGCATTTGCATTTCTTCCACCCGGAGTGTAGAGCAGGAGAGTAGCGACACGCTTTGATCTCGCCGCAAAGCGGGTGCCTTTTGGGCTATAGTTCCAAACATTGCTCCTATGCCTGGAACTATCTCATTGAGATAGAATGAGTGCTTCCAGTCAACGCTAGTGTCGCCACTCTCTTCCACCTTAGTGAATGCTGCATTCGTGGTCTGGAGAGGACAGTTGCTTCACAGACGGGTAAAGGGGCAGGGGCTGCACGTCCCTGGTGTGCCCGTTAGTGTTGTTTTCAATGTTGTTTTCTTCGACTAAAACTATGACAAAAAAGGTTTGTCGACTACCTTTTTTCACTGGCGAAAACTAAATGAAAACAAGCTATGATGACTAAAAGTAAGACTAAATATATTGACAATTTCGTTAACAAATAAAAACTAGACAAAAATGTTAGGAAGGGACTAGTGGACAAGACTTATTGTTGATCCAGTATAAATAAAAGACAAGTAATTGTACACTTAGTTTCATGCTGAGAATAGCAGATCTCACGCTTGTAGATCAGCTATTTTAGACATTTTAGACTAAACACTACAACATTCCAGGTGACTGTGACTAAAACTAAATGAAAGCTATTCAAGAGACTATGACTAAAACTAAAATCTGCTGCCAAAAACAACACTGGTGTTCCAGTGTGCTTACCTGGTGGCTCCAGTGCAAATTATTTTCCCTGAGGACCAGATGGAGGCTGTGATCTTGGGCTTGCGAAGCTTCATCAAGACTTTCTGAACACAAAAAAATAACGCACACAAAGAGAGATGGTTTGTGTTAAGACATCATTCACAACAACACATTTACTAGTACAGAGAGACACTACAGAGTAGGGATGCACCGAAAGGGAAATTCTTGGCCGAAACCGAATACCGAATATAGGAAACAGTTGGCCGAAAACCGAATACCGAATATCCGAATATGATTAATATTATATATCTTTTTTTCCTACCATTGCTGTCATGGCCGTACCTTAAAGTTACCTGATTTATGGCAAAATAAATGGTTATGGCAAAACTTAACTTAAATAATAATCACTATTATGGGAGCATAAAACATTTATTCAGCTCTTTTGAATGCATTAATTGCATACACTATTCGGTGATATATTTTCTGCCTATTCGGTATAAATTGGGGTCTCAGAGATAGAAATGCCATTAAATGGGGGTCCAGACCATAGCCTAAGGCAGTGTTTCCCAACCTGTGTGCCGCGGCACTTTACTGTGCCGTTTGATGTGTCCAGGTGTGCCGCCTGATTTGACCGAAAATAACACTAACCCTCCCCTGAAAGCAATATTATAGCTACTGGGCTTCAGGCTTCCTATTGTTGCGTCGTTGTTGTTGTCACACGTCTAACCATTAGACGTGCGATAACGACGGAACAATAAACTCTAACGACCCTCGGCCATTGAAATGTTAATGCAAAAGAGATGCATCCAGAAGACGCTACATTTCGCGCATATGCACGTAGACAGCAAACACATACAGTCCTACATGTCCCGACCCAAACACTGAGGAGGTAAAGTAAACGTGACGTTGTTGTGATTAAACATAATGTGCCACGAAAAATAGCTGTCCAACTGTCCACGTGTCCATACATGATCGCCTCGTTCGGCCAACACAATATATCTCCCTCCCTCCACAGAAGCGCAGTGATGCCTGGTTTATTCTTCGTCGTACACGTGTTCCATGCTGAAAATGGCTGATTTACAAGCTCACAACGCGTTGTGAGCTTGTCGATCAGCTATTTTCAGCACGTGGAAATATGCAGGCTGTGAGAACTGAGACCCTTCACAATAAAAGCATGCAGCTTTCACAAGTTGGCCCATAATAAAGACAAGGAAAAGGATTAAGAATTAGGTGGCATTTCACATTGCATATGAGCTATTTTTCTCCAAAATGTATTTTTTTTAAAGGAATTATTTTTTTATTATTAAATCCCCCAAAGTTTTTTTATTCAATAAAGTCTGAGGTTCTATATGGCTATGGGCTGTGGTACTGTGGTAATAATAATAATAATTCAAAAAAAGAAAGAACGAAAAAGAACAAATAGTTCATTTTTTGGAACCATGAACTTTAGTTCAAAATATTATATATATATATATATATATTATATACACATACATACACATATGTATGTAATGTATATGTATATAGATAGGCCTATACACCGTATATCTAGGTGTGCCCTGAGATTTTTAGGCTATGAAAAGTGTGCCCTGGGACAAAAAAGGTTGGGAAACACTGGCCTAAGGCATGTTAAACTGGGGGTCCTTGAAATTAAACAGGTTGAGAATCACTGCTAGAGACGTAAAGAGCTTCTCTCATGGCCCTGGCATATATTTTCAAATGGGGGGTCCGCAGGCTCCTTGGTGTCAATTGGGGGGTCCTGGACATGAAAAAGTTTGGGAACCACTCTAACAAACCAGGGGGAAAATCATTTATAATTACATAAATCTCACTGGAGGGTGGCTGCTTTCTTTTCGGTCTGATCTACTGACACATATCGACATCCACCTCTCTCTCTCTCTCTCTCTCTCCATCTCACACACACAATGATGTGTCCTCAGCCCTGTGCACAAAGCACAAATGTTTTGGGCACACAATTGACAGGTGCGTTTTGAATGGTGCTGGGTAATTTAATCACACCACCTGCCAATTGTGTGCCCCAAACATTTGTGCTTCCCCGGTCAATTCGTGAGTTTGTGTTGTTGATCAGAGGAGGTTTTGGTAAATTCAGCCCAGCTATCATTCCGAGCCCCTCGCCCGGAGTGAGGGATGTCTGTGTGCAGCTCGTGACTAAACAAATGTTTTATGCCAGGACTTTCACATGGATGTGAAACTAGACGACAATATCTGCCTCCAAGTCTTAGGAATTATTTAATGGGCGAGTAGTGAGTACACATGGAGCGCCAAAGTCAAAGTCGTAGGATTAGTCACACACGTTACCGCAGTGAAATTTGTTCTCCGCATTTGACCCATCTCTTGGAGCGGTGAGCCGCAGCGTGCGCCGCGCTCGGGAATCATTAGTTGATTCCCAATCCAACCCATTGATGCTGAGTGCCAAGCAGGGAGGCATTGGGTCTCATTTAATTTTTACAGTCTTTGGTATGACCCGGCCGGGGATCGAACCCCCGACCTCCCAGTTACAGGTCGGACACTCTAACCACAAGGCCACTGTCTGGCCGAACACATTTATGCTGCCCATGTCACACAGCTAAACGGGAGCAGGCACAGTTGTTCTATGACTGTGTAATATATGAAATATATGTATGATCACAGACATTCTAGGGCTAACACATAACATAACGACATCCACTTCTCTCTCTCTCTCTCTCACACACGCGCACAATCACGTGCCCGTTCTCCTCACCCCTACTTCAGGTTTGTAAATGACATTGATGCCCTCCAGGGCGATGGTGCGCAGGTTGAGGTGGCACCTGGTCCTGAAGGTGGCCACCACGTTGGTGATGATAATGTCCAGAGCCTCGTCATTGCTGGAATCCATGAGCAGGGCGGTGGGGGACTGTGTTGTTGTTTGTCACACACAGCACCGACCAGGAGGGTACCGCCGCTGGCCTGGCTGTCAGCCTGACTGTCACACCTCCTCCTCCTCGGTCACACTGCCATCAGCAGCACCGCTGCTGTCAGCATCACCATGATCACCACAGCAACGGACGGACGGACGGACAGGGACACGAACTGTGAGAAAAACATGTACATGCTGTAAGTTAACTGTACGCTCACGTAGTTCAGGTAGTTGTATTTGCTCTCAAATGTAAAAAAGTGTCGTCATTTTGTCAACTTAAGGTAGCTGTGTTACCTCCTGGGTGTACAAGAAATTCGACGGTAGGGCGCAAGAACTCTAACGTTAGATCATATTACTGATTTAATTATAATCAACAGCAAGCTTGTAGTTAAGTTGTTCCATTTTTCGGCCTGCGACACCCCGGCGCGGAACTATAACAGAGTTTAAATCACCAGGTCTGCTCACTTCAGTGACTTCACGTACACTAGCTAAGCTTTAAGTAAAACTGAAAGAACTGAACGTTGGAAAAAAAATACAATAAGCAGTGCCAGCGGCTGCTATATAATATAATATACACACTGACACCACAGTGCAGCTAACGTGTTGCCTAGCAGGCTAGCAGGCAGCCCAACAAAGAAAAGAAGCTTAACGGCCAATGAATGAAAAGTTGATAATAGCTAGTTAGCGGTTAGCTACCTGAAGACGTTAGCTAAACAGAAGAGGAAGGGGTTGGTTGACTACTTAATAATGGCGTTATTATTATTATATGTGGTCTAAAGTAAGTAATGAATGATGTATTAAGTGTTCGTGTAGCACGCTACCTCTGCGCGGTGGACGCTGGGGTCAGTGTTGTGATGTAGAAACCACAACAGAAGCCATTCCACGGTGGTGGTTTGAAGTCAGCAGCCTCTAGTAGCATCAGCTGCTAATGTTGACTTCCTGTACTTAGCTGGCAGCCTGGCGCCCCCATGTGGCTGAAGAGGGCAACACACCTAGTACAGGTATCTGTGACGAGCCTTTGCTACAGTGTAGATGATTGATTGATTGATTGATTGATTGAAGTATTTATTAACAGTCTGCAGAATTTTACAGTACATTTCAAGCACAACTCAATACAAAAACTGTTAACAGTGAGTGGACGACCCAATAAAGCACTACACTTAATGTTTACAAGAGGGTCCACCTTGTTCAATTCATCATAACATTTAGAGACGTACAAATATATACTTCTATATAGCCAAAGAACAGGAAATCATCATAAAGAGGTAAAAAAGGTAAAAGAAAACATATACAGTGAGGGGAAAAGGGGTGGGTGGGGGATTCAGATTTTACAATCATCCAGGGGTTTTTATAATTTTTTATAATCATTTTTTTGTCAAAATTCCATTTGTGCCACGGACATGACATGAGTGAACAAAAATCTGAATCCCCCACCCACCCCTTTTCCCCTCACTGTATGTTTTTTCCCCCCCTGTAGCCTATATTTGTACGTCTCTAAATGTTATGATGAATTGAACAAGCTTTATGGTGTTGTCCACAGTTAACAGTTTTGTATTGAGTTGTGCTTGAAATGTACTGTAATTCTCCAATCTGTTACTTCAATCAATCAAACAAACACATATATATATATGTCTGTATATATATACAGACCATAACAGGTCTGTAACTCTGAGAGTGAACAAACGGGTCCATTTGGTTCCATTTGTTCGCTCTCAGAGTTACAGGGGATATTGGCAAATAAAAGATTTGAGAACCAATACTCCATATGCCATTCATAGTGTCGTACTAAACCAGTGTCATACATATTCTGAAGAAAACCAGGAGACTGACATTCAGTATAATTGGGTCTCATGATCAAAATAAGAACATTATCATAATGTTGTGTAAAAACGGAGATTTGCCACACGGACAAGATGAAGTCTTTGCTACGTCCGTGTACAGACATGTTGATGACCCCTGACTGTAATCATCACATGGATGATCTGAACATCAAAAGGAGATTAAAAAACATTTCACCCACACAATAAAGAAATATATACTATTACCAACCCGGTTAATTAATGAGGGATCATAGGTATGGCATTAGTGACATGTTCTTGACTGGTTAGAAAATGAATAAAATCCGCACTCTCAGTCGAGTAAGAGTCTTTGTTTAATAATGATAGTGCTCCGCAGCAGCAGTCATACCAGACAGACAAACGCGTTTCGGCGCGCAGGCCTTCGTCAGTGTCAAAATAGTTGTTGACTGGGGAATTGCATTGCATATTTTGGGGCATTTGTTGTGACAATTTTCCTGTTACAAATTGTCTGTTTATTGGTAGCTATAGTGGGACGTGTGATGTGTGAAAACAAGTATTCGCGAGTGGAAGCAGGGAGAGAGTGTGGGAGTGAGAGTCTGATCGGACCAGTCACACTGGGGAGGCATGTACTCCAGTGATGATGGTCTTACAACATACCAGGCCAGGCCAGTAGAGACTTACTTATTACTGTAAAAGGTCAATGTGGAACATTTATATTGATTAAAGATCTTGTAAAAGATCTTGTAAAAGCCTTTTTTCCCTGCATGATCTGCTCATCCCATCGAAGCACTACCCCTTAGAAACTGTGTCATAGACCTTCAAGTTTACAGACAGACAGACAGACAGACAGACAGACAGACAGACAGACAGACAGACAGACAGACAGACAGACAGACAGACAGACAGACAGACAGACAGACAGACAGACAGACAGACAGACAGACAGACAGACAGACAGACAGACAGGGGAATCCAGCAACAGTAGTTAATATATCGCTATCATTTTAACCAGACAGACAGACAGACAGACAGACAGAAGGAGAGAGATTCGGTCTCAGTCTACCCATGCAGCCCAGCCCATGTCTTATATAAGTCCTCTTACAGCCTGAGTAAATGAATGAATGAATTAGGTCAATTAGACTGAAATGTTGTCAAAAGGGTTTGTCGACACTACGGCCCAAGTCAGTGTCCACAAGCTCTTCATAACATTCACGTGTCTGCCAATACTACACTTAACAGGCTTATTTTAACACCCTTTTTTACAGACAACAGTGTGTAGCTTGTTTCATTGTTTACAGTCCAACTGCCATGCGAGCTCTGTGGATTAGTAGCATTTCTAAGCAACATGAAGCACATCTGGTCAGTGAATATGCTCCACACATACAGGGCTATTCTGGACAGGTTACAGAAGACTGGGAGGAGAACGGAGTGAAGATAGGAGGAGGGAGGGTATAGGCAGGGAGATGTTTGTGTTATCAATGAGACAATTCACAGCCGCTCTCCTTCTGCCTGAGTCATGGATGACTTTAGTGAATGGACTCGAGTGTTCCCGGGCTTTTGTGGATGCACTGGTTAAAAGCCTCTTTAATGGGGCATGAATTAAACCCTGGGACGATTTTGTAGTTTTTGTTCAATTTGGGTTCAACAACTACAGTGGATAATATACAAACATGGCAGGCCGAAAGTCATGTTTCCGTTAATAAAATGAATAATGTGTGTTTTTTAGATTTGTGTGTTAGACCAATAAGGCACAATGTGCATTAGTGACTGCAGGCCTTATCACTGCAGCCAGATTGATACTGAGAAACCGGAAGAACAGACAGGACCCAATTGCCAGGAAGAACAATGTCAAAGGAAAGTTCCATGAAATATGGGACTACTTTTATTTGTATATTAAAGGATAGTTGCATTAACAATTTGTAATTGTAATACAGATGATATAATCACGTGGAGGGGTGTTGTCTTGTTTGGGGTAGTTTTTGACTGCTAGTTGTGTTTTGTTTTTTGTTTGTTTTTTTCTTTTGTGTAAGTCATGTGTATTTTGTATGCTTTATATGCTTTAGGTTTGTTCCCAGAGTCACGGGTGTGCCATTCAATAACATTGTGTGTGTGCCAACAAACACATTAAATAAACATTGGCACACCTAAATCTAACACACAAATTATCAATAGCATTAGCAACAGCTGTGTTCAGTGTGTATTTTATTTTATTGCGACCAGAGGTCGCATTTACTTTGAAAACCTGCATCTCCCGTCTGTTAGTTAGTTAGTCACCCACATCTCCATATATGGTATCACGCCTCGTGACATCTCGTGACATCATGGAGTACTTAGATCTCCATATATGGATCTGACCTCGTGACATCTCGTGACATCACGTGACATCATGGAGACCCTTAGATCTCCATATATGGTTGGTTGTCAGTCCATCAACCATACATGGAGAAGACTGGATCATCACCTAGATCTGCATATATGGAGCTGGCCAGCAACTTATACATCCGACCTCAAACCCTTATATCTCCATATATGGAGCTGATTCCGCATATGTTGATCCTACCCCACTAAGGTTTTAATCCCCTTTACTCAAAATAACCTTCAAGCCCCTTTCATTCCATAAGGGAAAAAAGCTTGTTGTATGCTACTCTTACTTAATAACAGAAAGTAGATTTTGACACTTTCTTTTGGAGGATTAGAAAACGTAAGTCCTCAGCAGACATAATAAAATCTTAGTGTCCTTGGTAGACATTATAAGTTATGTTTATACACTAAATGCTCATGCAGTATTTATTGAGATATGAAGAATAAACTTCAGAAAATAAATGTCTTGCAAATGTCTTTCCATAACTGATGTATATCATTTTAATAGTGAACTCTCACAAGGCTGTATGTCTTTCCCTGAAGAAGACCTTGCAGGTCGAAACGTTGGTTTCTGTTAATACACTTCAGTGGTGGAAAGTAACTAAGTACTTTTACTTAAGTACTGTACTTAAGTACAATTTTGACGTATTTGTACTTTACTTGAGTATTTCCAATTTCCAATACTTTTACTTCTACTCCACTACATCTCGGAGCCAAAATCAACCACTTCAACCCTACATTTCGGCCATTTGAAAATAGCCGATCTACAAGCTCACAATGCGTCGCAACGCGACGCATTGTGAGCTTGTAGATTTGCTATTTTCAAAAGATTTTGTACACAGTTTGAACTTGTGAAATTCTGCAATATGAGTACTTTTACTTTTAGTACTTTAAGTACATTTTGATGCCGATACTTTTGTACTTTTACTCAAGTACATTTTCCATTCCGT
>NC_136798.1:3710583-3715583 GCF_951216825.1 Electrona antarctica | reverse complement strand
ACCCTGTTTTGAGGAGGAGGAGGAGGGGGTTGCCAGGTGGGGTTGAGTTGATAAAGCATTGTGATGGCCTTTTGCCTGGTCCATGTGTACTGGTTATGTATATGTGCTTTTTTAGGGTTGACATATAATTACGGCCAATGCTGCTGCATGGGTACCGAAACCTGAACACATTGATCGAAAAAGTGCCAGTGCAATAACCCCAGCTATTGTCACTGACACATTCACAATATAAATAATAAAATAATAATAAAATCAAGTAAGGATGACAGCCAATTAAGTCTAAAGTGTGTTTTGAGAAGTGACTTTTAAAAAAAAGAATACAGAGTTAGTAATATCCACAGGCATGTTTATTTCAAAATCTTGGATCCCGTCACAAAGGCCTGATCACCTTTTTGTCTTCAGTCTAGATTTGTTTTGTTAAAGCAACTGATAAGAGCGATAAGAAAAGGACAAATGAACGTGGGGGCCTGTAGGATAAAAGCGAGCGGAAAGGTGATAAGACAAGAGAGACAAGATGTAGAGAGTGAGAGAAACACTGACGTCGAACACAGAGTGGGACACCACTGAGTGAGTGCGCACCTGCAGCCCGGCTGCATGCACGAACGTGCACGAGTGCACGCAACGCACACACACACATGCTGCGTGTATACGCCGATGCACGTTCGTGCACTTGCGCACGTGTGCACATGCCATGTATGCGTGCGTTTGCAAGTGTTTCTTGGTGAGCGACAGAGATGGATGGCGTGTGTGAGCTGGCGGGTGCATGTGGAGGGAAGCTTGTGCTCTGGCAGCGCTGCTCTGGGGTCTCCCTGTATAAACAGAGACGTGGGAAAGACCGGGCCTGTTTACATCTGACCCTGTTCGTACTGCGGGACCAGGCAGCCAGGCACTGCAGGCATCAGGGGAGCAGGCAGGAGAGCCGGTGCACTGGCCTCACGTGGGTGCTGCATCTCCGTTATAACACATTTAGGCCTGACGTCGACATTTTAAAAAGACAGTTTTCTGAAATACTATATGTTAATATGTTTCTATATCAGTGGTGCTCAATATTTCATGTCAAGGACCCCAAAAATTATATATTATATGTAATTGGCAACCGACCCCCATCTGAAAATATGTTGTTCCAGGGACCCCCTCAGAAGCAAGGATTTGAGTTAAAAACGTTCGCTCTGAAAGAATATATATTCAAAGATTTGCGCCACATTTTGACGATCTTTCAAAAATAGCAGGCTATGAGCTTGTAGATCTGCTGTTTTTCAATAGCTAAAGTGTAACATAATGCTTAACAAAACACCAAAAGTGGTTCCCGTCCTGAGCGGGTTAAGAACACTCACATGCATACATATAAATATGTACAGTATGGGCAGTATGTGTACGGGCATACTCTTATACTGTAGGGTAGACGCATGATAATGCATGCATAGACATATAGGGGACATTGAAAGGCAACGCATTCAGTTATCAATTTCCTTAAATATATTTCAACAGACGGTTACTTTAAACTTCATCAAATGGCTGTCCTGTCCCTCCCTGAAACGACGCTCGTTAGTTATTTTCGGCAAAGCGAGGGGTGGTATAAATTAGGCTCAAGTTACAAAAGTGTTTGACATAACACACCAAAGGAAAAGGAGGCTATGAGAATCCCGCCACACACAGTTCCCCGCCGTCCGCACGGTGATGAAGATTAGCCGACATGACAGTGAGACACTCAGTCCAACACTCACCTCGCCAGATTTACTGGCCTAACATTAACACACCTGTGCAAATATTATGGGGTCCCCTCCTGAGCCATGTTTAGACTGGCCGCAGAAATGATGACATCGTTGCGAGCATTATCTGGTGCAATTTCCACTCCCCTATGATACATTAAAGATATGAGATCCCTGCGATAGCTACCTGGAATATGAGCAGGGCTAGCTCGCCAACATGGCCGTACGTACACAGACACGTGTGTACGTGGCAGCATTTTAGATTTTCTGTTTTACACGCCATTATAATGTTCTCATTTTGATCATAACACCCACTTACTGAATGTCAATCTCCAGGTTTTCTTCAGAATAAGTATGGCAATTGTTTATTATGACTCTATGGCACATTAGGAGTCCACTAGTGGAGTAGTGGTTCTCACATGTTTTATTTGCAAGGACCCCCTTAACTCTTGAGGGTCCACTCTCAAGAGTTACAGACCTGTTATTCAGGGATATCTATGTATGTGTTTCTGGTAATGTTATTGTCCAAATCATTTTGTATGTCCGTGGCAACAAAAAGATGTTGACAAAAATGTCCACCACAAGCCAACATGGTGATGACCTCTGAATATGAGTGAGTTTGCAGTGATATTTGAACTGTAGAACTAGAACTCATCAAGGAACTATAGAGGGACGATATAAGACGACTATGATTATAACACATTGTTTTTTGGACACATGTGTACATCTTGAATGTTTTATAGGACAGCTGAAAGTGTGTGATCTAAGACTTTGCTGTATACTGGGCATTTGAGCACTTCTGTTTAATATTTTGCATATGACAAAAATATGTTGCTGTTGTTCTTTTCTTTCATCATATTTCTGCATTTTGCATATTTGCTCAAATGTCTTTATATCCACAATAAAAATTACAGTATAGGATTGACTCAAACGCAGTGACCCTGACCTGACCCTGGCCCGGAGAATATGGAAACTCTTCAACACATTTAGGTCCATTATTCTTGGCCTCTTGGTGATATGAGTCTCACTGCAGAAGTTCAGGGACAGACATAAACACATGATTGTGGTAAAGGGAGAGACGGACAGACAGACAGACAGACAGACAGACAGACAGACAGACAGTGTTTGGATAGAGAAGGGCTTGCTGTAAGCCTGGTGGAGTGGACTCTTCCTCTCTCACTAGAAAACAGAGCACTCTGAAAACAAACTGCCTGAAGAGAGTGGAGGAGTTCAGCCCCAAAGTCTATCTGACGTCAGGGAGGCTTCTAAATGGAGACACACACACACACACACACACACAAGTATGTACGTACGCACAGGCGCACGCACGCACGCACGCACGCGCGCACACACACACACACACACACACACACACACACACACACACACACACACATATGCACGCGCACGTGCGCACGCACACACATGCACACACGCACACACACACACGCTAGGCTAGGCTATTGGTGTTGTAGTGGTCAGTGCAGGAGAAGGGAGCGGTTTATCAGATCTCACTGCAATTACACACCTGGTTGCTCTTTGAGATAGTGTGCGTGCATGTGCGTGTGCGTTTGCGTTTGCGTGTGCGTGCGTGCGTGTGAGTGTGCGTGCGAGTGTGCGTGGGCGTGAGAGAGAAAGAGCAAGTGTGGGGGTGAAAATTAGTCGTGCATCAGCATGCATCATAGTCACAGCCCAGAGTGGGATACGTAGCACATGCATACTTATATGAGTGCTAATGCACTGTGTACTGTATATTTGGAAGAGGAGGAGGAGGTTGCCATGTGGCGTTGACTTGATGAAGTGTCCTGGTGGGTCTTTCGCCAGGTCCATGTGTACCGGTTATGGATGTGCGCGGCAGCGTGGGCGGCGGGGGGGGGGGGCTCGCCTAACTGAGCTACGTTTTGGCCATACAACAGGGGTTGGGCAAGGCGAGATGGAGTGGGAGGTATGTGTTGACAAAGAAGGATGTTTTGGGGTGGCAGAAGGGGGTGAGGTGTGGAGAGATGACAGGAAGGATGCATGGGTGCTTTGTTTTGGGGGGGTTCTGTTGTGAAGTGTCTGGGATGGTCTTGTATTGCAGATGCGTATCATTGGGGATTTCTTTCGCAAACGCACACACGTCGTGCACGCTCTGTAAATGTCACGTCTCGTCTTAGAGCCCAATACTTAGGTCATACTCTGTAACAACAAGCCGAAAAAAATTCCCACTTGTGTGTTGAGCAACGTAAAGGCCAACGGCACGCGCACACGCACGAGCACACGCATACGTACACGAGCACATGTGCAGACAGACACACACACACACGCTCGCGCATACACACGCACACGCACAGGCCTGCACGAACAAACACTGATATCTAAATTAATGGTCTCCTTGGGGGGTCAGCCAAAGGCCGCTGGCGGTTGGGAGAAAAAGATTCTCGGAAAAAAGGCTTCATCATCAGAACGTTCGCTCATTAGTAACCCCATCTTAGCCAGAACTGGGAGAGAGAGAGAGAGGATGAGAAGGAGAAAGACAGACATGGAATAGATTCAATCATATTATATGTATGATTTATTTATATATATATAGCTTAGTATGTGCAACGCATCTTATACTATAGTGAAGAAGCAGTTCCTTCACAGTCATCACAATTGACTTTTCCCTATAAGTGTTCATATGGACACTCTTAAAGGAGCGTGTCTTGAGTGTACATGGGTTTGATGAGGTCAGATCAACATATGAAATGTCAGAACAGGTCAGCTCCATGTACAGTATAGAGATCTATCTAAGGGTGGTATAGTGGGTACATTCTCTTGAGTGTAAAGGTTTTGTTGAGGGCCGAGCCTGTTGAGAACTCTAGCTGCCGGGCGCGGCTGCACTAATAACTTTTGGGCAGGCCCGTCTAGAGTTTGAATGGACAGGTATCAGTCAAAAGGGAGACATCGAAGAGGAAGGATGGATGGGGAAGGATCAACATATGGAATGTCAGAACAGGTTCTGACATATCCATATATGGAGATCTAAGGGTTGGAAGTTTGAGGTCAGATGAAGAGTTGCTGGCCAATATTGATGATGACATCAGGGATCTCCATATATGGGCTTAATTGCGACAGCAAGTCGCATTTACTATGACATCAGGGATCTCCACGAGACCTGGGGGCTTTCCCATGGGATTTTGAGTGACAAAAATGTACGATTTCATAGTAAATGCGACCTGCGTTTGCAATAAGACACTGAAAGATATAAATGCGTCAACCAAAGGAGGTAAATGTTCCTGTCTCTCTCTCTCTCTCTCTCTCTCTCCCTCT
>NC_136798.1:3709148-3710383 GCF_951216825.1 Electrona antarctica | reverse complement strand
AGACACACATAGAGATGAATGTGTGTGTGTGTGTGTGTGTGTGTGTGGCCACATATGGCCTGCATGCTTGAAAGTGAGTGATTTTTGGGCATACTGTATCTCTAATATCGCATAATTCTATATACAATCACAATCACAATCGCGAGCGCGCACACACACACACACACACACACACACACACACACACACACACACACACACACACACACACACACACACACACACACACACACACACACACACACTCTCTCTCTCTCTCTCTCTCTGGCCTCTGGGAGAGGCTTCGGGACCATGTGTGTGTGGGTGCGATAGCAGCCGAGGTGACGGTGAGTTTGAAGCAGCAGTCAGATGAAGGCAGAGAGAGAAATGATGGCGAGGTTTATTGTCTTTAATTAACCGCCAGAAGGGGAGAGAGAGAGACAGATAAGGACCACCATTGGGGCTGATGGATCTACTTTAGGTTTATACATCCCTGCAGGCCTTGAAGACAGAGTGGGGAGAACAAGGCAGGAATAACAGAGGATGATACCGCCGCTCCCGCAGAAAGGCTCATTTATACACCGAGACCGATCGACTTAAAAGGGAAACAGGCCAGTTGCCGAAAGATGTCCTCCAAGGTTCCAAGTTACAGTTAAAACTGGTGCTATGGCAACGTATATCATATCATTACGTTCCCAAGTTGCATCGTTCCCAAGTAGGCCGTTGGCCGACTGCGACGGGCACGTACAGGTCTAGTTTAACACAAATGCCAAAAACCTGTAAAACACTGTTGTAAGGAGATGTATAGAGCAGCTGCGGGAGTATACAGCGGTGCCGGGGGGTGCGTCAGCTAGATCAGGAGGTAACAGCGGGTGTATACAGCAGCGTCGGGGGGGTGCGTCAGCTAGATCAGGAGGTAACAGCGGGTGAGTATACAGCAGCGTCGGGGGGTGCGTCAGCTAGATCAGGAGGTAACAGCGGGTGAGTATACAGCAGCGTCGGGGGGTGCGTCAGCTAGATCAGGAGGTAACAGCGGGTGTATACAGCAGCGTCGGGGGGTGCGTCAGCTAGATCAGGAGGTAACAGCGGGTGAGTATACAGCAGCGTCGGGGGGTGCGTCAGCTAGATCAGGAGGTAACAGCGGGTGAGTATACAGCAGCGTCGGGGGGTGCGTCAGCTAGATCAGGAGGTAACAGCGGGTGAGTATACAGCAGCGTCGGGGGGTGCGTCAGCTAGATCAGGAGGTAACAGCGGGT
>NC_136798.1:3646648-3706648 GCF_951216825.1 Electrona antarctica | reverse complement strand
TGTGTGTTTATGTGTGCGTGTGTGTGCGTGCGCGATGCACTGGAAGAGGATGTGAATGTTAAACAATAGAGAGTGAAAAGTAACAGCTCTCCATCTCTGGACTCTGACCTATTGAACCATCCCAGAACCTCCCCTATGACAAGGAGGAGTGGAGGAGAGTGATCCAAGTCAAATAGGAGGTTTAAATTGGGACAAAGGCTGTGTGTGTGCGTGCGTACGACATGTGTGCATGTGCGTTCATCTGCGCATGTGTGTGTCTAAAGTGGAGAGGTCTGGCACATCTTTCTCATTGTCAGTCTGTGTGACAGAGTTGCCAACTTTGGTCAATTTGCTGGAGTAAGGTTTTTATGGCATGGTCTGTAGTCTGTACTGTATCTCTTTGCTGATTTGAAGCAATCATTCTTTATTATGATTGTGTGCACAGAATAATAACCAGAGTTAAAAAAAGGAATTTGCCTGGACTCAATAAACAAACACCCATTAATGCACAGCAATTTTGCGAGGCTATATTGTGAGTGTGTCTGAGTGGTGCGAAATTAAATGGGTGGTGAAGTTAGTTTGCCAATCGTCCGTCTCTCTGTAATGTCTACGAACCAATCTCGATATTTGTCATGCTGAAAAGTGCCGTGCATCAGTGGTTCTCAAAGTGGGGTCCGGGGACCCCCAGGGGTCCTTGAGGGAGTTCCAGCGGGGTTCCCAGCTAAATGATAGTTAGGAACCAAATGGACCCTTATGGGTCTGTAACTCTGAGAGTGTACAAATGGAACCAAACGGTATTTCAAACGATATTTTAGTATTTTAGTGTTTCAAAGTAACGGGTCCGTTTGGTTCCATTTGTACACTCTCAGAGTTAAATTAACATTGATTTTACATTATACCACAGGTCGTTTCGAGGAAGCAATCTGATTGGTTGAAATATTGCTTAAATATAAATTGGGGGTCCCAGACATAGAATAGAATCACTGCTGCTAGAGCCGTAAAAATCTTCTCTTATGGGGGTCCCTGGCATATCTTTTCAAATGGGGGTCTGCAGGCTAATTAGTGTCAATTTGGGGGTCCTTGGCATGAAAAAGTTTGGGAACCACTGCCGTGCACCACTGTCTGTTGTTCTTACTGTGGTGGTGATAAAAGGAGTGATATTAGGGGTGGGACGATTCACTTAACTCCCGATTCCATTTAAATTGCGATTCTTAAATATATTGCGATTCGATTCGATATTGTGATTTATTGCAAATTTTCTCCCAAGTTACTTTGCTTTTATTATACTAGAACATCTTAAAACAATTCTAAACAATATATAGAGCATGAAAAGTGCAATCATACTACAACATTTTAACGCTATTCCAAACAATATAGACCAAAGTTCAATCATACACTTCAATGCAGCCAGGTAATGTGAACTGAACACATGAAATGACATGACATGAAAAAATAAATATGGGAAACTTGGTGATTCCTAACTGATATTTGCCATCCTGATACATTCAGATTCACTCTGCTATACAAATCAAAAGTCATCTGAGGAAAACCATTAGCATGATGTCTCCCGTGGGAATGCAACCCCATGTGACACAGGCAGGCAGTAGGCTATAATACTACTGAGACAGTCATCAGCGTGTGTTCAGAGTGACAGTGCCATTGTTCATTTACATGGTATGAAGGGTATCTTATACTTCAATGCATTTTACATCAGCACTTATTTCAGTTTAAAGTACAGTAGGCTATGTTTGTACCGTATAGGTAGATGATCCTTAAGGCTCTTCATGTGAACCGGCATGGCCCGAGACAGATTAACAAGAAATATACCCAAACATGAGCTCATGTGTGTTTTTAGGTTGTCATTATATAATTATCATTAATATAATGACCTAAGCAATACGCATTTAGCGCTCCATAAGCATTATCTTCTATGATTACATAGTCATTTAATCAAACAAGAGCTTGGGTTTAGATAGGAGATTAGCATCCATCTGTGTCTAATTAGTGGAGGGGTAAGGTGGTGTTGTGTCTGCCTTCTAACAAGCCTGACTTGTCTTTTAACAACACCGGAGCTTGGGTCTCTGCACGCACGCACGCGCACGCACGCACGCACACACACACACACACACACACTTGTCTTGCTTCCTGCCCTAGGACCTGGGGTTCAGGGGATCTTTTGGATCCCTTGAGATTAGTCAATTTGTGGTCTTGTGTGTGACTATACATGATATCTGTAGTGTTTGTTTGTTTCTGTGCGTGTGCGCGTGCGTGCGTGCGTGAGTGTGTGCGTGCGTGCGTGCGTGAGTGCGTGCGTGCGTGCGTGCGTGCGTGCGTGCGTGTGCATGTGAGAGACCTTTATCACCATTGACATCTCAGCTCAAAGTCATCTCCTGTTTCTTCCGGTAGCATTATGGTTAGGTCTGATGACAGAAAACACACACACACACACACGCACACACACGCACACACACGCAAACACACGCACGCACCCACGCACGCACGCACACACGCACGCACGCACGCACGCACGCAGTTTGCACACACACATCAGAAATTGGGTGTTATTATAAAGGGAAGATACTATTAATGAAGTTGACACACTGCATCCCTAAAGAAAAGTTTTTATCCAACATTTATCACTGACGATGTGAAGGGTAATAATAATAATAATATTTTTAACATCATTCTTCAGTACATTCCTCGTCCTGTATACTCATTGTTTCCCCATGTGTCTTCTTTCTCTTGAAATACAAATAAAGGGGAGGGCCTCTCATATTTATATTAAAAGCTCATAAGGAGGCCTTTGTTGTGTATATTGGCCTGACCCTGTGCATATATAATGTGAGTGTATGTGCGTACAGTACATGCGTACGTGTGTACGTGCAGCGTGCGTGCGTGTCAGACAGCGCCGACTGGGTTGCATATTCTGCGTGCACCGACCGGCGCATATACAGTACACGCCAAAATGTGCAATGTTTGTACTGGTTCCCTCCCTTTTAGCCTCTGGCCCGCTCCGTAGCCGGCCCTCCTTCCTTCCAGAACATGAGGGGGAGTCACCGGCACTGAAGTAGCCCTGGAGGAGCCTCCTCTGCCCTGGGCCGCGCGGGGGCTAACGGTTCCCCCAGGATCCTGGAAGGCGTTGGGAGACAGGCAGAGACGTGCAGAGGGTGTTAGAGAGGCATGGGGCTGACTGAAATCCCATAAGAGGGCACTTTTGGCCCAAAAAGAGCGAAAATAGCAGATCTACAAGCTCACAACGCGTCGCGCTGCGACGCGTTGAGAGCTTGTAGATCTGCTATTTTCGGGGCGCAACCCTGCACTCTTTATCTACTGGAGATGCGGTGTATAATATGGCATGGATTTCGAAAACACAATTGGTTCAGGAGACTTCGGAATAAAAAACAATTCTCCTGAATGCTGCCTTCCGGTATGGCATGGAAAGGAGAGGAGGGCAGTTGTTTTACAGACGGGTAAAAGGGCAGGGGCTGAAGCCCCCTTGGATATCTATGTGTGCACGTCCCTGTTGGGAGACGGTAGGGGGACGGGGGGACGGGGGGACGGGTGGTGGTATGTCTTCTGTCTTCCCCCCCTCGAAAGGCAGGCGCTTTCCTGCGCTGGGGCCGATCAACACGTCCCTGTTGGGAGACGGTAGGGAGACGGTAGGGGGACGGGGGGACGGGGGGGGGGACGGGGGGTGGTATGTCTTCTGTCTTCCCCCCCTCGAAAGGCAGGCGCTTTCCTGCGCTGGGGCCGCTCAACACGTCCCTGTTGGGAGACGGTAGGGAGACGGTAGGGGGACGGTAGGGGGACGGGGGGACGGGGGGTGGTATGTCTTCTGTCTTCCCCCCCTCGAAAGGCAGGCGCTTTCCTGCGCTGGGGCCGATCAACACGTCCCTGTTGGGAGACGGTAGGGAGACGGTAGGGGGACGGGGGGACGGGGGGTGGTATGTCTTCTGTCTTCCCCCCCTCGAAAGGCAGACGCTTTCCTGCGCTGGGGCCGCTCAACACGTCCCTGTTGGGAGACGGTAGGGGGACGGGGGGACGGGGGGTGGTATGTCTTCTGTCTTCCCCCCCTCGAAAGGCAGGCGCTTTCCTGCGCTGGGGCCGATCAACACGTCCCTGTTGGGAGACGGTAGGGGGATGGGGGGACGGGGGGGCGGGGGGTGGTATGTCTTCTGTCTTCCCCCCCTCGAAAGGCAGGCGCTTTCCTGCGCTGGGGCCGCTCAACACGTCCCTGGCTATCAGCAGCTCTGGAGGCCTTATCCACGTCGGATACTGTGGGTGTATCAGCCCTGGAGCCTGGAGTTTGTACATGGAAGACAAGAGCAGTGGAGTTGATACTAAACACACACACACATGCACATGCACAGGAATATGTGAATGCAAACACGCATGCACGCACGCGTGCGTGAACACACACACGCACGCACCCAGTCGTCCAGTCTGATTGTGTGCATGGGGGGGCGTCTTCAGGGACCCCTCCTCCTATCTCTCCTTCCTGGAGTCTGATAGCGCTTTATCTACATGTCTCCCTCTACACCATGAGCTAATTACTACCGAATGCTGCCATACAAAGTTATAGATAATCTGTGTGTGTGACTGTGTGTGTGTGACTGTGTGTGTGTGTGTGTGTGTGTGTGTGTGTGTGTGTGTGTGTGTGTGTGTGTGCGTGTGTGCGTGCGTGCGTGCGTGCGTGCGTGCGTGCGTGTGTCTAATATGAGCTAACCAGAGCACAGACATCACAGCTGATACGATGGAGTCGTGAGATCATCCTTCAAAAAATAAGTAAAGAAATGATGCAACACGTTTATTCATTGCAATATTATGTGTGATGGAAAGGCAGTACAGCCAGACAGACACACACACACGCACGCACACGCACACGCGCACGCACACACACACACCTGCTGTTTCCCTTGAGTACCGGTAATAAGATGGAAGGACATCAGATAGCGCATAATCTGAGCACATCATTTATCAGCGCCTCCGTCGTCAGCCTCCATGTTAACAAGTCCCTGACGGATCAGGTGTGAAGAGCGTCGGCGACAGGCCACTGTCACGCCTCTAATTAGGACACCTGTCACTCCTCTAATGAGGTGTGAGTGCTATCCCAACGACACAGAAGAGCTCCACTTGTATACAGCGAACCCTCGGTTCAGTGTGTCACGTCTTCCTTTGATCAGTAAGAATGTACAGTATATTATATACACTGTAAGTCCATGCTCATCATGGGCGGCGCTAGGGGGGGGGGGGGACTTGGAGGGGCTTTAGCACCTCCAAAGAAGCCCACAGCACCCCTGTAGCAGAGTAATGTAGTAAGAGAGTGCAGGCGACACTAGCGTTGACTCCCATTGTAACAATGGAATGCGGAAGTGTTCATTCTATCTCAATGGGATATAGTTCCAATGTTTGGAACTATAGCCCACAGCACCCCGCTTTGCGGCGAGATCAAAGCGTGTCGCCACTCTCTTACTAGATTACTCTGCCCCGTAGCACCCCCAAGAAATGCTCAACCAACCACAGGACACGATTGGTTGAGCTGTTTTTAAGGGGAAAAAACACGAAAAAAGTGTGCACGGAACATAGCACCTCCGTTAACACGGAGCCCGCCAGAACCGTATCCTACGTTTTCCTAGGGTTTATGTTCTTTAATCCATGTTTTGATCGGATCGCATGGGTAGCTGTCTCTCGTTAGCATAACAGTCAAAGTGGGACAGTGGCCGCGGCCATTTTGAAGATGCGCGCGCATCCACTTGCACTCTATGTGCTGCTTTCAAAGGCCTGTATCTCCAAATCGGTGCAATGAATGTCGTTTCTGGTGAAAACAAGGTTTTTCAACGGCCGACAGCAGGCGCTGTGATACTCGCGGTCGGGTTTTTTCACCACCGACCGAGAGAACAACAACCGGTCAAGACACCACACACAGCATTTTGTCATTGTAACATCCGGGTACGGATATTTGGCTCTTCAAAATAAGGGATGCACTCGATAAAACCTTGGCAATGCACGATAAATAGATGAATTAATCCTGGCGGGAAATGGGACTAACAGTCAAGACTAATGGGACTAATGGGATTAACAGTCAAGCTCCCTTCCAGAACACTGTCTGGAGCCGCCACTGATGCTCATTTAAAGGTTATGCAGTGATTTATCTTTTTGTTAAATAAATGTTGAAGAGCTCTATATTCCAATGCCAATGTTAGTTAGTTAGTTTCATTTATTGTCCACGTGTGGAAAATTTGTCTTCGGTCTCAACAACAGTAAAAAACAAACAGTTACAACAACAGCAACAACACTTACACAATCATTTTTTCATGCCAAAAAAGTGCAGGACAACAGAGGCAAATACATTGGAAAAACTAGAAAAAGTGCCCTTCTGTGTGTGTGTGTGTGTGTGTGTGTGTGTGTGTGTGTGTGTGTGTGTGTGTGTGTGTGTGTGTGTGTGTGTGTGTGTGTGTGTCGCGGCTTGGCCTGTTGTAGCGCCACCATGAGGCAGATTTGAAAACGGTCAAGTGGCATTTCTTCCAAAGCCTAGTGGGAATATGCATGCACAGTTTCACCACAATCGGACGCTGCGTTGAGTAGTTGTGGCGATTTGTACAAAACGGGTACAAAGCGGGCTACTCCTGAAAAGTTTAGGAGCCAATCGTAGCCAATGAGGGTGGATTATGAGAAATCAAACAAACCCGTCTTGATCACATGACTATGGAGAGCATGTGTACCGATTTGCGTGAAATTTGGATACAATCTGAAGGAGTAATATTAGAAAATGTGTTTTACATATGTCGGCCTCCTGGTGGCGCTATAAAGAGCAGATGTGAAAAATTCCAGGCAAAGGTTTTTCCTTGGCCTCTAGGGAGTAGGCATACAAAGTTATTCACAGATCCGTGCAGTTAGAGGTAAAAACACTTTTCGGCCAGGTATAGCGCCACCATGAGGCTGAGTTGAAAATGTTCATGGGGCATTTCTTCCTCTGCCTAGTGGGAATGTGCGTGCACAATTTCACGGAAATCACATGATGTGTTCATGATTTGCAGTTTTTTGTTTGAAACCGAGCACTCCTGCAAACTTTGGAAGCCAATCTTAGCCAATCAGGATGGAGTCTGAGAAATCTGAAAGACCCGTTTTGTTGAATGGCTCTAGAGAGACTGTGTACCAATTTGTGTGATGTTTGGACAAAATATGTAGGTGTACTGTCCAAAAACTTGTTTTGCACAAAGCGGCCTCCTGGTGGCGCTATAACAGGCCATTCTGGAAAGGGCAGAGGTTCATCGTTGGCATCCAGGGAGTGTGTGTGCAAAATTTGGCATCGACCGGGTTAACGGTGCCGGAGATTAGCTGTTCACAGACGGACGGACACACGGACACACGGACGGACGGACACACGGACACACGGACACACGGACGGACGGACGGAGTGCAAAACATACTCTCTCCCCATGCCTTCGGCCTGGTGGAGACAACAACAAATCTAGTGAGACATGGTATCATTTAGTGCCTTAATGGCATTTGGGATGAAGGAATTTTTCGCACTGCTACAGTGTTTGTTCAATAACACGCAGGACTCACAGTCTCTACAGCTCTTCATAGTGAACAGGACTCACAGTCTCTACAGCTCTTCATAGTGAACAGGACTCACAGTCTCTACAGCTCTTCATAGTGAACAGGACTCACAGTCTCTCCAGCTCTTCATAGTGAACAGGACTCACAGTCTCTACAGCTCTTCATAGTGAACAGGACTCACAGTCTCTCCAGCTCTTCATAGTGAACAGAAAAGCTGTAAAGGATCCTTCCTGTTTGTTTGTTTGTTTGTTTTTCTTTTGGCGGGGGATTCACATAGATCATTTTCATTCTATCAAAAACCTTTCGCAAACATTTTGCTGTTATTGGTGAAGATTATTTTTAGACACAACAAAACATATCAATTGATTTTTCTCCTCAAATCAGTGTTGTTGATTTCAACTCTAATTTCAGGTCCAGATTCTGAATATTGAAATAGTCTCCTATAACTCCATGATGATCATTTGTGTGACCATAATGTATCACTATAGAAACAATTAGGACGAAGTATATTATAGGATTTAAGTGGTTAAGTCCCGGATGTTTCTTGGCTCCTTGGCAGGCCATTTTGCTTCTGTGTTTTGACTCCTTTTTGTTTTGGCTTCGCTGTGCAAGATGCAACAACACAGAGTGGAGGCGATGAGGCTTTGGAAGGATCACATCATGGGGGCAGGGATGAAGGAGGGGAGAGGGGAGGGGGAAGGGGGCAAGAGGAGGGTGGGGTGAGGAGGGGGGGGGGGGGGGGGGGCAAGAAGAGGGTGGGGGGAAGAGGAGATGGAGGATGGGGGGTGAAGTAGTGTGGTACGGTGGAGGAGTGCTCTGGCCTGTAGAGAAACAACACACACACACACACACACACACACACACACACACACACACACACACACACACACACACACACACACACACACACACACACACACACACACACACACACACATAAACAGAACTGTTCTACTATGGAGGGTCTTAAAACGTGCGTGTGCTAGTTAACTGAGCAGAGTCCTCTCTGTTTATAAACTGTAGTCTCAATCACAGTGACAGAGAGCAGACCTCTGTGTCCCAGTCAGTCACTCACTGCTACAGAGAGAGTCCTCACATTCTCACTGTTCAGTCACTACAGAGAGAGTCCTCACACACTCACATCCTGACCTCTGTTCAGTCACTGCTACAGAGAGAGTCCTCACACACTCACATCCTCACGTTAAGGTCCTTTCAGATGGGCATGCAGCAGCGTGTGACGCAGATGTTTTGTCGCCTGCATGGATCAACGACAGGTCTGCTCCAGGTCTGCTCATGAGGGGGCGCGACAACGCAAGCGTAAAAAAAAGTTCAACACAATCCAGGTGTCGCGGGGGCGTCAGTCACGGCAGGCGTGTGTGCACGAAACAATAGCACACGACAATTTCAGGGAACCGCGCCCACGTAAGTATGCTTGCGTTGTCGCCCCTCACACGGCCCGAACTGCACCGAGCGCGTACTTTAAAACAGGACTGGATCTATAAGTGCGTGTGTGTGCGTATACGCGCAAACGCACGCTGAAAAGCTGTGTGGCTCGGCCGTCAACCTCAACCGTGCGTACAAATAAAACGCAGGCCTCTCGTTGAAAATGAATTACTAGCTGCGTCGGTCGCTGCCCGTCTGAAACGACCTTTTGGTCTGACGAATGTTGTGCATCATCATCAGGGGCGTGGCTTGGGGTTCTATGGGGAACTGACCCACGCTTATAGCCTTTCATCTTTTTAATCTATAGCTTTTTATTCTTTTGGGATTTTCCTTTTAATTTATGTAAATCGACTTTGGGTACAATTAGAAAAGTGCTATCATCTGAGCTATTGTTATATTATTACATTTCCTCCACTTATGAATGTTTTTGCGGGCGCACGCACACACACACACACACACACGCACACACACACACACACACACACACACACACGCACACACACACACACACACGCACACACACACACACACACACACACACACACACACACACACACACACACAGAGAAACGGAGCTGTAATTCTGCTCAAGTCACAAGTTCGAGCAGAGGTTGTAACAGGGATATACTTTCATGTGTTAGGGGGCGGGGTATGAAAGAACTTGTGTCATGTATAAAACACACACACACACACACACACACGCACACGCACACGCACACGCACACACACACACACACGCACACGCACACACACACACACGCACACGCACACACACACGCACACACACGCACACACACACACACACACACACACACACACACGATGCAAAAGCAGCTGTGTCACATCTCTCTTAGTTCCGAGAAGCAGTGTTGACTGAGCACTGAGACAGCCTCCATGAGAGAGAGAGAGAGAGAGAGAGAGAGAGAGAGAGAGAGAGAGAGAGAGAGAGAGAGAGAGGAGAGAGAGAGAGAGAGAGAGAGAGAGAGAGAGAGAGAGAGAGAGAGAGAGAGAGAGAGAGAGAGAGAGAGAGAGAGGAGAGAGAGAGAGAGAGAGAGAGAGAGAGAGAGAGATTCCTGCATTCAACATTTTACTTGAGTAAAGTACTTACTGCTTATAGTACCAAACTTAAAAGTATTCATAATGCAGAATGGCCCATTTCACATGTTGTCATCACCTACTGTACCTATTCACTGTTTTATTGATTTTATTCCTTGGTCCTATAGCCTTTTCTTACTGTTTTTTTCTCCCTGATAATGTAGTTTTTCTTTTGACATATTACATTATTATTCAGCTATGGCTGCTTCTATTATATCACTTTAATGTCACACCTTATTACAATATAGTGTAGTTTAACCTATCTCAATATTACTTTATACTAAGTATATACAATATTAATATACTGTCTCAATAGTATAATGGAATGTATACGTTTAGTAAATCATAATCTAAGTCTGCAAAGTAACTTACAATATTTGCCTCATGGGATGTAGTCCAGTTGAAGTATAAAGTGTTGCCAAATAAAGTAAATAAATAAAGTTTACAAAGATATCTGGACTGGTGTAAATATTCTTGGTACTTTCCACCACTGCTCTAAGAGTTACAAATCAATATTCTTTACAGCGTATGAGGCTCTTACTGTCCTCTTCTGTTCCCAGTTTCACTTCAATTTCACTTGAAAAACACTTACCCAAAAGTCCCCAAAATGTGATGACCTCATCACATCCGTGATGACGGCTATAGGCCGTTTTTAGCCCAAGGAGAGTTTTTTGTGCAAAACTAATGCTTGGAATGGATTCAGAATCACGAAAAACCCATGTTTGACACGTCACATGCTACTTAAAGCAGGGGTTCTCAACCCGTGGGTCGCGACCCCTCGGGGGGTCGCCAAATTATTTTAGGGGGTCCCCAAATTATTTTAAAAAAAAAAAAGAAAAAAAAAATATTTTCACGATTTTTCAAAAATAGCAGACCTACAAGCTCGTAGCGCGCCACTCGGTGGCGCGCTATGAGCTTGTAGATCTGCTATTTTTAAATAGCTAAATTATAACAATGCTTAAAACACCAAAAGGGGTTCCCGCCCAAAATGGTTTAAGGTTATTGTAGCAGTCAATTTATATTGGGGGTCGGGAGGGGGCGGGGCGGGGGTCCCGAGACGTTGCCAAAGCATTTTCGGGGGTCCCCGGCCAAAAACGTTGAGAACCCCTGACTTAAAGCATAATGAAATTTAGAAAAGATTGCCTTATAATAGGTTGTCAATGGTGGCATCTTGGATTAAGGCAAATTTAGGGTATTTGCAGTGAGCAGATTAGGGTAGATGTTTTATTCTGGCTAGTAGACCTATAGGGCTCCATTTTTGTCGCCACCGTTTCCCGCAACGCAATTCAGCCGCTGCCCGAAAATTACGAGTATAGGAGCTTGCTCTGTCCCTTAAAGGATCAGTTCGCCACTATAACATGGCATTTGTCATGCTTTAGTATGATATCCGGTCATGAAAAAAAATATAAATATTTTCATTTGGCGATATAGTGGCTGACAACGGCTCATGTAACGAGCCGAGGAACGGTGCGCTCATTTCCTACATTACCCACAGTGCATTGCGCGACAGACAGACAGGCAGCCCCAGGCACCCAGGAAGCTGAAAGTTTCTCGTGTTGTTGTTTGGAGTTGCAAGCGATAGAAGTAATAATAGCTAATATTTAGGGGTAGTAATAGTAACAGCAGTAGTGGTGGTATAGTAGTTAGTAGCCTAGTCTCTGGTAGTAAGTAAGTAGCGGTAATAGTAGTGAGTTCGAACGTGCGTCGGACTCGAGATGCCACTGGCTGGCTTTGTTTTTAGAACTCGTTATGACGAAAATACAGATGCAATCATCCAGCTTTACTCTGTACTGTACTCGGACCACTTTGGGTGTGCAGTGAACATTTCACCACCGCAGATATCTTCCAGTTCGACCGCAATCTAATGGAATAATTGACCGGATCATCATCATCGAAGCAGAACAGAGGTATGTCGTAATAAACTAAAGCTACGACCACATGCATTTCCTTTCAAAATACATGGTTGTTGTTACACGTGGTTGTTGTTGTGATGTCTATAAATGAATTTGACATGCCGAGTGTCTCTGATGCTTACAGCTAAAGACCTTTTTTGCTGTTTGTAACTGGAACACCCTCCACATAAACACCACCATTTTTCCTAGCTCTGGTCCATAGCCCTGCAGAAGGCTATGGACCAGAGCTACATTTTTCCATATCAAGCTTCAAACTACAAACCAAACATAAAAGCATTTACAACCGGGAAAGCATCTGTATTAGCATTGGCTATTCAAAAATAGCAGATATACAAGCTCAGTGCGTCACTTGGTGCCGTGCTGCGAGCTTGTATACATTTGCAAAAATGAAAAACCTTATATTGTTTACCATATTGTCTCATGATTGGTCAGATAGGCCCATAATTGCATAATACTTTATTTGATGCAGGAGCTGAGGTCTCGGTGGCTGTCTTCGACTCAAGAGATGAAGAAGTGGCTTTCAAGGAACTCCCATGAAGTATACAGTATATTATATAGATACAATTTACTTTGTATGTTGCTGTTGTACACAATCTGGATTGATAAATCAATGTACTACTCTACTCCTAAGCCTTTACCAATATTGTCGTGCTTTTACTGAAGTACATTTTAAATTCTGGACTTTTACTTGTAACAGAGTATTTCTATATAGCAATATTGATACTTTTTCTTCTGGGATTCTGATTTTTGTAATCTGAGTAGAGGACAGACTTTGCCTGTGTGGCCTTGTTTTTTAAACCTTATGTTACAGTACAATAAAACACATTCACTTATTTCCATTGTGGTCTTGTTTGCATTCAGATGTGAATGAGTATTAGGAATTGGTCAAAATGTATAAATACCATACGCCTACATGAGATAAAATAAAACAAACTTGTCATCAAATCAACTATCTTTTAATAGTACTGATTTACATAAATCTACAGATATATATAAAAACAGGGGTCTATGGTTGAACTGGAAACTAACAAACTAGATGTTCTATAGTCAGAGGTCACTGAGGCAGGTGGTTTTTCAGGCTTTCTGCATGATGACACATCACTGGAGCTGCTTCTGGCCGAGACAGGACAGGAGCAGACGCACATGCTGTGGTGAGAGAAGACGTAGAGTCAGTAATGGTGAAAGCACTCAAGGATTACTGGAATGGACGATTGAGTGTGTAGGCTATGTACAGTATGTTTCTTTACTGATCAAATTAGTAGGTAGGCTACAACTGAGTATCACATATCAATCATAATAATAAGCAGACTTGGCAACCTGACTGTAGAAAGTAACAGTACAGTAAATAACTTGGGGGTCATTATTCTGAATTGAATTTTAATTCACACAATCATGTTACCAAGATTGCCTTTTTCACCTTTACAAATATTGTATGAATCAGAGCCTGTCAGTCATTAGATGATGCAAAAACACTGATCCACGCCGTTGTTTTTTCTGGGCTTGATTACTGCAATGCACTTTATTCTGGACTGCCAAAGAAAACTACTGACAGATTACAACTTGCGGCAGCCAGAGTTTTAACTAAAACTAAGAGTGTCACGGCATTGGCTTCCGGTTGTTTTTAGGATTGATTTTACAATTATTGGTCTGCATCTGTGACCTTCCGACCTACATGACTGCCTGCCTAGATATGTCCCAAACCACCCCCTCAGGTCCTCACAGCTGGCTTGCTCGATGTGCCTAACAAATGGCAACAAAAAAACACAGTGAAGCAGTTTTCAGCTTCTACGGGCCGACGGCGACACGGCGTGGAA
The DNA here is from genome assembly GCF_951216825.1 of Electrona antarctica. Taxonomy (NCBI): domain Eukaryota; kingdom Metazoa; phylum Chordata; class Actinopteri; order Myctophiformes; family Myctophidae; genus Electrona; species Electrona antarctica. The sequence goes on along the minus strand of NC_136798.1, from coordinate 3,692,841 downwards.
CAAACTCCCACTGTACCTTTGACAGGCAGTCTCTAGACATTTTAAATACACTCTTGCTTTTAGATTTATTCATGTCCTCACTATTGCATTACTGCCATTTCAATGTTTTATGCCTTGCGTTTTTTTTTTCACCATTGCTCTGTAAAGCACTTTGAGCTGCATGTCATGAAAGGTGCGATACAAATAGTTTTATTATTATTCAGTGCAAGGAACTTTGCTTGTGTAATTTGTACAATGTTGTCATCAGTTTTATAGTTTGTTGATTACTTTTGATGCAGTAATGATCTTTTTTTTTTCTTTTGAGATATTACAAAAGGTTAAAAGTCAATTCACCGTCATCTAGTGTGATTTACAGATACAATTCAATACTACAGTGTGAAACCGTCTGTGTGAGACACAGTAGGCCTATAGTATAAATGACAGTATATTTACTACATTTTACAGGACTTTGGTTGACCACTGACTGGTCTTTGTAAAAGCATATATAAATATATGAACCTTTATTGAAAATGATATGCCCTTGAGACGTGTCATCTAGTTTTCTAGGGGGTCAAACAAAATAGGGTCAAACAAAATACAGCAAATACAGTAATGTGCTTTATGTATAAAGTTTGAGTTGAGTATGTATGGCTCACCATCAGTCCATCAAAGACATCTTCAGCTTCATCAGCCTTCTGTACCCATCTGGGCTGACCTAATGGACACAGGTATAACACTTGAATGTTTACATTGCTAGCCCTGAAACATACGAGCCCATGGCTAACATTGCTTCAGATGGCATGCCATACAGTTTTGAATTGAATTAATGAATAGTTGAACGAATAGAATATGTTTGGACCGAAAAGTTGTAGGCTGAAGCCGTGCCTAGCCTCTGACACTTTATGTAAACAATACGGTGTGGCGACACACACGTACACAAATAAGCTGTAAATACATTGAACACTTACTTCAATCTGAATGTCCCTCTTCGTCCATCGGGCTTCGGTTGCAACTTCCAGTTTATTTAGGCATCCTGAACGCAGGTTCCCAGTAACACAGTCAACAAACACTATCTGGGCAGAAAAAAACTTTTCCTGGGCAGAAAGGTTTGCATGTGCGACGCACTGGACCAGGGAAAGCTACTAGCTAGGTCGCTCCAGCAGGCAACAGTCCACACATCCAAATGCAGCAACTAGCAGCTGCTCTTGTCCCCGTCACTGCATTTCTTCCTCCGTATATTTCTGGTTCATATAACGACCCTAACGCAGATTCTGCCATTATGTGTAAGGGAAAAATCCCCTGGAGCAGCCATACTGACTCGTTGTTTTCGTTTGTTGTTGTGTAGACAGGGGTGTCCTTCGCGGCTAGGCTAGCTACGGCAAGCCTACCTGTCCATTGTCCCTGTAGTTTCTGAAAGCCTACCGAGTGTCCACCACCTACGTCATTTTTGGACAAATACGTACATGGTGGACAGCTTTGGAAGTGCGCCCACGGAGCTACAGAACACCAATGATAATAAACGGGCGCATTTTAGCATATATGCTAATGATTAAAAACACACAGACTAGGTTGAATAGTGGCGAAGTGGTCCTTTAATGGTATTTTGGTCCAGCGTCACCCGCTATCTATTTTGCCGACACCAGTATTTGCGCCTAGAGTTGTGGTCATGGGCGTGTTGGCACGCTTTCCCCTAAATTGCTATTTTGGTCACATACATTTGGGAAGTCGATAGTGGTGTTTAAGGGCTCCATGTGTATTTAGAAAGATCGAACAAAAATGGAGCCCCTAATGAACTGTCAGAATCAGTTGAGAAACAAAATAAAGTAATTTATTCCAACCTCTGCCATTTAATTATTGGACTAATGCTATCAAGGCCAAGATGCTGAAGCCCAAGATAAAACCAGCCATGAAGTCATGCTGCTGCATCTTTCAAAGCATAAATTGAATCATAAAGACTTGCGTTCAATACTGGCTTAAAAATTAAAACATGTTTCAAATACAGGTAGTATAGTCAATCTGTATCATCACTCTGCTCTGATTGGTCCTTGTGGTGTTCATGGACGAGAGAGCGCCATATACAGCCAATCCCAAGGGAGCATTTACAAAGCCCCCTCGAGCATGCACACGCACGCACGCACGCACGCACGCACGCACGCACGCACGCACGCACGCACGCACAGACACACACACACACACACACACACACACACACACACACACACACACACACACACACACACACACGCAGACACATTATAGTGACCCTCTCCAGCTCCCTCAAACTGTGAGGACAAGGCTTCCATGTCATTAACCTGTAATATGACAGAACATATTAGTTATGTTCATGGACATTGCCTCACACCGGATGTCGCTGTCATTGGACTTCAAAGGTTTATGATCTTGTGAAAACGAAACATCTCCACTCCCTTTAACCACATCATTCTCTATTATTGCCCAGAATATCCATCATCCGTTTTCTTTTTCTTGTTTCTCCCCACTTGGCTCTCACACAGCTAAGATATTCAGTGTTCATTTCCCGTTTGTAAACTCACAAACGGTCCAAACGGACCGTCCATTTGGCTACATTTGTACATTGTATTTGACTGACTGTGCACTCCCACCGCGGCTTCTTTGCACTTCATGCAACCTCCCTAACAAGTTATTTCTGTGGTGTCCTTTTCACCTTCTCATCCTGCAGCTAATGTTGATGTTACTGTGTTTTGCGAGTGTTTTGTTCTTATTCTCATGTATCGTCACAAAGCAAAGCAGTCTGTGACTGTGTGTGAGGCAGAGAGAGAGCTGCTTCAACCACAAAGCAGTCTGTGACTGTGTGTGAGGCAGAGAGAGAGCTGCTTCAACCACAAAGCAGTCTGTGACTGTGTGTGAGGCAGAGAGAGAGAGCTGCTTCAACCACAAAGCAGCCTGTGACTGTGTGTGAGGCAGAGAGAGAGCTGCTTCAACCACAAAGCAGTCTGTGACTGTATGTGAGGCAGAGAGAGAGAGATAGCTGCTTCAACCTACCAAGCCCAGGGACAAATTAGAGGAAATTGGACCGCGCGGTACTATAGGTTTGGGCTCCTGGGGCCCTAGCTTCATGGGCCATTGATTTTGTTAAATTTAGTTCAAAAAGATGATAAAAACATGAACATGTCGCGCACATGCGCGCTATGGGGGCCCTGCACAAATGACCGGCCCAGGGGCCCTCCCTCGTGGGGGTGAATCCGTCCCTGGCCAAGCCAGAACTAAGAAAGGTGTGCTCCGCATGGGACAATAGGCCATTGTGACGTGGGGCTTAATGATCACTCTATTGGCTAAATGTATAAATTTAACACTCCAATGTCATTCCAATAACTGACTTGGTTCAGATTGTGGGCATTCTTCTCATATATACTTTACAAACCAACCCGTCCTTATGTATCTCAAAATATTTGTCTCAACACAGGCATGCAGCTGTTCTTCTGTGTGTGTGTGTGTGTGTGTGTGTGTGTGTGTGTGTGTGTGTGTGTGTGTGTGTGTGTGTGTGTGTGTGTGTGTGTGTGTGTGTGTGTGTGTGTGTGTGTGTCAGTCGGACGGACAGATGGACGGACGGACGGACAGATGGACGGACGGACGGACGGAGAGAGAGAGAGAGAGAGAGAGAGAGAGAGAGAGAGATGATAATGAGTGTATGGTATGGTAATGACCCCGGCCAGGGCATTGGGTGTCCCCCTCGGTGGCCGTGCTAAAAACATCTGGAACCCGTCTCTTCCTGGTGACATCACATGACCGGCATGACCTCTCACCCCAAACCGGCTAATTAGCAGTGTGTCCCTCCATAACTGTCTGGACGGTCCCTCCTTCAGTCGCTCACAATCCCCCCCATTCCCCCCCCGTTCCCCCTGTTCCCCCTCACTCATATCCACCTGTTCCTCCATGTCACTGGGGGGGGGGGGGGGGGTCTGAGTCACTGGGAAAGAGTCACTGGAAATGTTTCCTATTCGTTGCTGAACAATTGCACAAAACACTGCAGCACTACTTTGTCACAATATGACCAATAGCAAAACTTAGCCGATCTACAATTGAGCTCAGTATTATAAGCTTGAAGATTGCCTGCATGTTTTTGCTATTTTGGGGGCTTTTTAGAATACAAATAGAAAATCACATCTGTGTGAAGTGAGGGGCGCTCTTATGGCGCCCCATTCATTGTCAATGGCATTTAATGTTTGTGTATAAGATCAAGAATCTACACTATAGCTGAAGATAGGAGGGGCTAGCGCCCCTCAAACATATAGGACACATTCTGAAAATGGGTATGTATAATGCACAGTACACTGCGGCTATATATATATATATATATATATATATATATATGTATACAGCCTGTAAACCCAACAGCTGTGCTGTTTGTGAAACAAGCTCCGAGCTGAAACCCTTTACTTTTTGTGGTATAAAAGCGCACAAACTTTCTTCTGTCCTGCATGCCATGATCTCCTTGTGCCTCCCGCTTTCATAATTATTGTAATCTTGGAAAAGAAATTACATGGTGGGAACTATGCACAAAAACGAATTATTGTCAGTTTTTACTTGACAATAAAGTTGATTCTGAAATTGGGTCCAAAATAGGGATAATTGGTCTATATGGTCTGGAGCCCCGGGCTAAGATGCTGGGTTAACTGTAGTTAACCCTGGCAAACATGCACACTCGAAGCACACATGATGCAGTCAAACATGAGGATTATTTGCGTGACGATCATGTGTGTCTTTGTTTGGGTAACGATGAGTAAAGACATTTTTTTTAAATGGCATCACATCACATGTGTTTTATCAGTATCAGCCAGCATAGACTGCATGCACTATTTTAATCTCTCTCTCTCTCTCTCTCCCTGGTGAATATCCATGTATCTCATGAGGTGATCATCAATCTAACAGGCTCTATTATTCTTCTCCACTAAGTGCTTTGATTTCATGCCCACCCAGGAGATTATGACCCCTCCCTCACTCCCCTCCAAACTCCACTCCATTTCTTCACCTATATCTCTGTTTCTCTGTTTTTTGACTCTCTCTCTCTCTCTCTCTCTCTCTCTCTCTCTCTCTCTCTCTCTCTCTCTCCCTCTCTCTCTCTCTCTCTCTCTCTCTCTCTCTCTCTCCAACCACACCTCGTACTTAAACTTTTCATTTTGAACTCCCTTTGAAACTATAGAACTATATGAGAATAGATAAGCACAGTTATGTGGGTGGTTTATATATGATATCATATATAGCTGACTTGGTTTAAATAATGGTGGTGATAATAGATCAGGGCTTCTCAAACTGGGGTCTGGGGACCCCCAGTGTTCCTTGAAGGGGGTCCCATGCAAAATTAGTTAATATATTGTTATTATAATTTTTGGGGCTTTTTGCCTTACGGGGAGAGAGATGGGGGGAAGACACAAAGTAAAGTTTGTTGGGATCGGGACTCAAACCCACGACACAATGTCATGGATGGATTACCAGCCACGGTGCCTGGACCGCTGCGCTAAGCCGGCCCAGGCTAGCAAAATCATTTCAACCACTTTACAGTATAGCTATTTGAAAATAGCAGATCTATAAGCTCACAATGCTATTTCTAGTCTAAAAAATCACACCCGTGTGAAGTGAGGGGCGTTAATATATTAAAGTCTAACTCATTGATTGATTAGGTGATGTATAATGGTGATGTATAGCCTACACGGTGTACGGTGCCAACACAAACATTAAATGCCATTAACAATAAAGAGACAATGGCGTCGTAATGAGTTACATTATGACCCTTCATTGTCAATGGCGTTTACAAAACAAACATTGAACTAAAGACAAACATTAAACCTGTGTATAGGAGGGGCTGGCGCCCCTCAAAAATAATTTGAGAAATTTTGAATGTATACGGAGGTCTCTGGCACAAAATAATGGTGTTCCTGGTCACATATACATATTAATTTAAACATATTAATCATGCAGTAAATGTGATGAGCACTGGAGGCTGTTTAGCTGCATGCACAAAGACAGCGGAAGGAAGCATGCAGGCAGGCAGAGGGCAGCCCTCTGGAGACGCACGACTTATCCTCACAGACACGTGGGTTGTTCTGCAACAGTGACATATAGGCCCATACATCTGGAGGGTCACTACCACCACACGCACGCACGCGCGCGCACGCACGCACACGCACGCACGCACGCACACGCACACACGCACGCACGCACGCACGCACGCACACACACACGCACGCACACACACACGCACACACACATGCACACACAGAGAGAGAGTGATGAATTCACACTCTCTATATAGCTGCTTGATGTAAAATGTATTTATCTGTTCATTTAACCATTTTTAACTGTGCAGTATAATTATGTAACCAAATATTGTTGAATGTTGTACATTCTTCAGAGTTAAATGAATTAACAATTTTGGGCTCCTGGCAGGTAGGCTATTCACACTATCTCTGTTATTATAATATAGGTCTATACACTAATGATAATCAAGCAAAGCAATGCAAGTGACAAAACAAAATCTGAATCCCCCACCCACCCCTTTTTGCCCTCACTGTATCCTCTCTTATGATGATTTCCTGTTTTTGGCTATAAGTTCGTAAGTCTCTAAATGTTATGATGAATTGAAAACGGAACGGACCCTCTTGTAAACAAGTGTAATGCTTCATGCAGTTCTTGTATTGAGTTGTGCTATACTGTAATTCTGCAGAATGTTAATAAATACTTCAATCAATCAATATGTTTCAAGAGCAGAGACAATTAGATTAATTAACTCCCCTCTTGCACGTGACAGGCAAGCATCATCCATCTTTTCCCCCCCTTCTAACACCCTAAGCCCCCTCCACTTAAAGCCTGCTCCATGCGTGTTGTTTGGGCTTGCAGTGAGAGAGATAGGGCCTACATGTGCGCTGCGCTGAGCATCGGTGTGGAATGACGTGGAAGGACAAACAGCGGTTCTGGGGGTCCCCGGGGGTCCCCGGACCGGTGTCTGTTACATCTGCAGGGACCGAGGCGCCAGCAGCGCCATTTGAGACCTGACGCGACCCCCGTCTTTGCGTTTTTTATCCCATGTCATTAACTGGCCGCCGGTGTTGAAAGTAATATAGCATGATTAGGCTATAGTCAATTAGAAACTTTAGGCCTTTTAGCCTTATAGCTGCGAGCTATACGGAATGTAACGTTTTTCAGTCAAAACTCAAAAGGCCTAAGAAGACCTAAAATAACAAACAATGGTCTAAAATTAATAATAGGCTAATTTGAAAGTATATATACAATAATAATAATAATAATAATAATAATAATAATAATAATAATAATAATAATAATAATAATAATAATAATAATAATAATAGCAATATCAGTAGTAGGCCTAGCCTACAGTAGGCCCTAATAGTGGGCATGAAGGCAAGGCCCAAATTCTTAATTAAAGCGAATAATATAGCCTATAGTTTTTTCAATAAGCCTGTGTCAATCGAAGTGGCATAAATAACAATTAAGACCATCGAATTAAAATAACAATCTGCTCAATCGAAAACAGCTCTGTAACATATTGTTTTTCTAAGTGTTACAATTAATCTTCTTTCAGCCTATTTTAGACTTTTAGACTTTGAATTCTCAAAGAGTGAAAATCGAGGACCAGCACTAAACTTTTTTGTCGTTTACGCACGACTTATAGGCTATTTGAGAAAAGGCCTAACATTGTAGGCCAATGCATTTTAACCGCTATATAGGTCAATTTTAATTAGCCTATTATTATTTCACCTGACACTATTTTGTTGGTCACTGGTCACTGGTCACTCTTAAACAAATATATGCCTACTAAACTCCCCCCCCCCCCCCCTTCTCCTTTATTTATTAATTTATTTTTGAATAGCACTTTTTTTTTTTTAGAATCCCAGTAGTCCTCCTCCCAGCTTGTGGTAACGCCCCCGGACCGGACCCCGGCGGTCATGAACATAAAAAGTCAGTTCCTTGCAACGCGTGCTTCCAGATAGCTGCCGCGTCTCTCTGTGTGTGTGTGTCTGTGTGCAGTGTGTGTGTCTGTGTGCAGTGTGTGTGTCTGTGTGTGTTTGCCTATAACTCACACCGTTAGTTGCTCCCATGTTTTGAAGCCGGTCCACCGTGACCGAGGCGTCCAGTGAGTCCACATCAGACATGTCCACCGGATCCCTCAGTGACGTCGACGACGAGCTGTTGTTGGACGGGATCTTCTCGAACACGGAGAGCACCGACCAGGAGGAGAGCGAGGATGGAGGAGGAGGACTCGGAGGCTCCGCTCCGGAGCGGAGCGCGGCGGGGAAGAACAAGAAGAAGAAGAAGAGGAGCGCCGCGTCCCGCAAAGGGTCGGACCTGGACGGCGAAGGAGGAGGAGGAGGCAAGCAGGTGCAGAGGAACGCGGCCAACGCGCGGGAGAGGGCGAGGATGCGCGTCCTGTCCAAAGCCTTCACCCGGCTGAAGACCACGCTGCCCTGGGTCCCCGCGGACACCAAGCTGTCCAAGCTGGACACCCTGCGCCTGGCCTCCAGCTACATCCAGCACCTCAGGCAGATACTGGCCAACGACAAGTACGAGAATGGATTTATACACCCCGTCAACCTGGTAAGATTATTTATTTATCAGTGACCCCATGGTTTTATTTCAACCCTTTTTCATATCAAGGCCGATTATTTATTCGGCATTTGAGCCACGGACCACCATTTGATTACATTTAGCCTCTCCGACCCAAAACATTGAATATTTTGTTGTCGTTGGATAAGATTTTGTTCACATTCCATGCTGTATTGATGTTGGTACCATTAGGAGAGAGATAACAGGCATAACGATCAAAATAACAATTCTTCTACATTATCTATAATTGTGTAGACTTCTTGTAAATTAACTAATGCAGATGTTTAACAATAATTTAACTCTTGACAGCATAAAAATGAAACCAAATGGACCCATCCATTTTTAATTTTTACGCTCTCAAGAGTTAAAGATCTAATAAGGGTCCATTTGGTTACCATGCAACTCTCCATCATTTAGCTGGGAGACCATGGAACCCCCTCAAGGACCACTGGTGGTCCCCGGACCACTGGTTGAAAACCACTGTATTTATATCATGAACCATGGGCTGCATGAGTCAGAGTCCTGCACGGAGGAGTGAATAATGCTTCTATCCCTTCAATACAAATCTGAAATCTATGGAATTGGGCTCAGAGCATGCAGGTGCTTGCAGGGAGAGGTGGGGAAAACAAATAATTTCCTCAGTTCTGAAGAACTTATGACGTAAAAGCATATATAACCTATTAGGCTATACATATAGATATAGGCCTATTTGTTGGCCAGCCCAAGCCTGCTCAAAATATGCAACATTCCAGTTCACTAGTGATTTGTTTTCAAATAGAATTGAATTACCGGTAAGCATTAAGATATGAGCTGGAACAGCTCTATAGCTCTATAGAAATATGGTTTAAATGTGTTATATTTGTTAGGTTCTTAGCTTACGCATGTTTCATGATAACTACTTTTTATGTATGAAGTATTGCCATCATTTTTGTTCTTGCTTAATGTAAGTCGCTCTGGATTAAGAGCGTCTGCTAAATGCCTAAATTGTATATGTATTCAGGCCATTGCATTGCATGGCCCGGTCCCCTGCTAAAAATGAGATTTCGTGTCATTGAATTGTTTGTAAGTAAAGCATGTGTTTTTTCTTTAGACGTGGCCTTTCATGGTTGCTGGGAAGCCCGAGACCGATTTGAAGGAGATGCTGAACAGTACGAGGCTATGTGGAACAACCATCTCCTAGCCCAGGGAACAGTACGAGGCTATGTGGAACAACCGCCTCCTAACCCAGGGAACGGACACCTCTGAACAGTACGAGGCTATGTGGAACAACCGCCTCCTAGCCCAGGTTCCTAACCCACCTGTTGCAGAAGGACAACACTTTTCCACAGACTTTTGGTTGTATAGTTTCAGATGACGATCGATGGACAGAAATGCCAACACGTTCTCATCTCGTCCTCCACAGACTTCTCGAGTGGGAATAACCGAGCGAGCGCGTGCACTCTTTCGTGCGTTCCTGTAAAGATTATATGTTTTATTTAAATGTCTTTCCTGTGCCACTTAACTGTCTTTGCTGGTTCAAAGATAACATGTGTGCTTTTAGTTTGTTTTATACCCTTCAGAAGTGCTATTAGACCTATGTTTTTTTTCCTCCTCCACACGAATGGGCCTGTTTTGAGGCTACATGATGATGACATTGGAACTTAAGTGCACATGAAATATTCAAGTGTCCTGTCAAAGGCTCAAGTAGATTACATGTATATAAAAATATATTGGCTACATTTTTTTTACTCTGCGTCCAGGACTAAAGAATGCCTTTTCATTTGACTCGTTTCTTTCTTTGCTGCAGTGAGTGTGGGCCAGTTCTTTGACCTGGTTAACCTCTCTTATCACACCATCCCTTCAAAATGTCCTACGGCAAAGACTCGTGCGGCTACAAAGAGTGTCAGTGCACAGATAAGTGTTGCGCTATTTGTTTTCTTAATCTCTTAAAGTCAACAGTGGACGCCGTTACCACCAGATAAACAAATTGCTGCAATCAGGGATGATTTAGGTGCTTTTGAAAGTCCTCGATCGTGGAGGCTGTTTGTCATTAAGGCCAAAATAACAGAGGGTTTGTCTTATAATGAACTTTAGTTTCTTTGCCCATTTAATACATTTATATTGTAATTGCGAAGGTATGTTACACATGCAAGAGGTTTGTTGTTTGAGGTCAGACATTTTGAAAGTGGTAAATGTCCACACTGTGCTTAATCCCGCCCCAGACACGTTGTTTAATTCAGCGGGTTATGACCGCTGTGTTTACATTCTGCCGACAGTTATTTATGCAGTGTCCGCTGGCGAGAGAGGAGGCGTATATGACTCAAGTTCTCTCTCTCAACTCTCTCTCTCTCTCTCTCTCTCTCTCTCACACACACACACACACACCCACACACACTGTTAGATTTAATAAGATCCCTGTTTTAGTCTATTTTATATAGCCTATAGGCCTATAAAGTAGCCTACTTTCTTGCAGAGACCTACCAATAGCCTGTAATTTATCCGTACAATTCCACTGGGCATGCCAGGCTTTCCTAATCTGAAGGACCATTGCACGATGCAATGGATACTGAGTTCTGTATCTGAACAGGTCATTTTGGGACCTGCAATTTGCATCAAACAGGTGCCTAGTAGCCTAGTACACACCCTGGCCTTATAGTGGCCTATAGTTTATTTAGATGTTATATAGGCTATTCACTTATTTAAGTACATTTTTAATTTTATTTAGACTACCCTATTTCAATAATATTTAGTGCGTGCACAATCACACACAAGATGTGCACCTAATCCCTTTTTTATTGTATTATTTTATTTTAGGGCCTGGTTTAATATGAATGCATATTGCTCTCAATTTGATCTCAGCATCAAACATGCACACATCAAGTGTCACACCCAGCCAGTGGTGGCAAAAAGTATACAGGCTACTCACATTTTGTACTTAAGTAAAAGTATCGATACTGCAATTTAGAACGATACTCCGTTACAAGTAAAAGTCCGGAATTCTTTAATGTACTTGAGGAAAAGTATAAAAGTATTGGAATCGAAATGTACTTAAAGTACTAAAAGTAGAGGTAAATAGCCTATATACCTTTTGGCCATTTGAAAATAGCCATATGCGTCGCGATGCGACACACGGACATTCTGCATAGTGAGTACTAATATAGGGCTGAATTGACTAATGATTTGTTAGGCTAATAATAATCAAAGTAACTATAGTAACTAAAGTTTTCAAATGAATGTGGAGTAAAAGTACAAATATTTGCCTCTGAGATGTAGTGGAGTACATGTAAAAGTATTGGAAATTGGAAATACTGTCTCAAGTAAAGTACAAATACCTCAGTAAATTGTACTTAAGTATACAGTACTTAAGTAAATGTACTTAGTTACTTTCCACCACTGCACCCAGTCTGCATGTAGTGCACATGAAGTGCATGCAGGTAAACCCAAACAACAGATGTGGCAAAGACCGACGTATACGTCACGTATAACCATAAATAGGAGGCCATATAGACATTCAAATAGAACTATATATGCTCATTGCTGAAGACGTATTATAGTAAGCAACGTTTCCTTGAGGACCCTCACCCAATTCATCAATGGCATGTGGCTATGGACGGAGTCACAAGGCCCCAGAGGGACCACCGGGGAGAAAATAAACTTGGCAGCCTTTCTCTGGGGCCAGCTGTGCAGAGGTGCTGCCCGAGAGAGAGAGAGAGAGAGAGACAGAGAGAGAGAGAGAGAGAGAGAATAGTCATTAATGAGATAGCAGGGGCCAGGGTTCTCATGCACTGGAGCAGGCTGCTGGCTAATTGTTTAGTTGGACGGCTGCCAAAACTCTGAAAAAGTCAAGAATGGGGCGGGGGGGAGGGGAGGGTCTGGGGTAAAAAGGAGGAGAGGACTCATATTTTGTTTGGAAAGATTCTCTATTGTTTCCTCTCTCTCAAGAGATCAGCATCTGCTCAACGATGATCCTCAGGAGGAGTCCTTGAGGGGGTTCCACCAAGCTCACTGAGCTTGTAGATCTGATTTTTTTTTTTAAAGTGAAAAACAGTGAAACATTTTAAGCTTGACATGAAATGATGAAATGTTTGAGAATAACTGCTTTACTCACATCAAAAAATTTCCATCAAAATTCCTCCATCACACTTATCAACCCACCCCCACAAAAATGTTTTTCAATCATATCTGACATTCCCTGTTGCCATTCTGTTCAGTCCTAGACTTCCATCTCCTGGACAAAAAAAAGTCCATTTGGTTCTCTAGTCTAGTCCATGCACTTTGAGAACAGTCACACTAGAGAATGTATTCTATACTGCCATCTTCTGGGTGAAATATAAAATGTATTAAATTGTCGGAATGAAGAATATATCAAATGGATTTAATAAACACATTGTTCACAGGTAATATATTGTGTTTCTCAAAACAAAAATATACCTGAAGTTTATAAACCCATGCCTGCACCCAAACAACATCTCTTATGTATGATCGATAATAGGCCTATGTAACTTTGACGTGACCCTGAATGTGACCTTATAACCCTGCACCCAAAAAAGTAGGACAGCCTATAGATCATTCCTATCAAGATTCACAAAAATCTATTATTAATCTTTCTCATTTCACTTTTTTCTCTAATTTCACCTGCAGTGAACAACAGGAACGTAGCTTACTGGCTGCTGCGGTTGTTAATAATCAAAGATTGCATACTGGAGATGCATATCATCAACAGGTTCAAGGTTGTACTTTATTGTTACATCTTGTGTACAGGTACATAAGAGTAAAACTTATTTTTGTTTGGCTTCCTTACAGACAATGCAGCAGCATATAGACAGCATAACATTCAAACTACAAAACAAGCACTACAAACAAAGGGATAGAATAATGAGTGCAAGAAAGAGCATTCAGAGTAAAAATAAAATAAAATGAAATAGTTACATATGTACAGCAAAACAGCAAAAGTATTATACCTTTACTGCAAATTCCACGTGATTGACTGCTTATATTCTTAGACAGCTGCACTCCCCATAGTGCCTTCATCTGTATGACCACAGGCAGGCAGAGCAGTAAAGAATCCATGCATGGGACCTATACAGTATATCCCATGGGACTGGGATATAGAATGCCAGTGAGGCGCTGACCGAGAACTCTTACAGTAAGTTCAATAAGTAAAGGGGAATTCCCCCTGGTTGCATGGGGGAGATATTCAACTTTTCGTCATGCGGCAGATACTCTGACTGAGCCCCTACTGCCACCAGTAAGACGCCCTGAGGGCGAGAAGCAGCATCCGCCCGCCTGGGTGACGGCAGACTGCGGGCCGCGGGGAGAGCGCTGGCAGGAGGTGTGATGTCACACTGCGTGACCATATATGGAGGTGTTATGTCACGAGACGTGACCATATATGGAGGCGTGACTAACACACGGAGATGCAGGTTTTCATAGTAAAGGCCTAAATATTATTTTTTCAAGTGAATATAATTTGTTTTAATGAGCTGAATCTCCTTAACATTTGAATTAGCAAAATAATATCGCTAAGGATATAGTCTAATATAAATGATCCTCACTAGTCAGTTAAGTACACAATGAAATGTTCAACAGCCTACTATAGATTCTAACAGAGTGGACACACTACTTTCTCATTTAAACCAGAGGGTGGCGCCAGAGGCTAATTATCCAATCATATGCATGCCTGTAAATAATATAAAGCCTAATTTATGCTCCATCGCTCGATGGTGTCGCCATGCACTCAATGCACTGTCGCGTGCCGAAAATAAGCTCACAAGCTACCGTTTCTGACTTTTAAAAGTGCACTAAAGAAGAAATAGAACGGTGGTGGTAACTGAGGAATATGGAACAGTGACGGGAGAAAGATAACGGTGAGTTCAGAATTGACCCACCACTTTGTTTTTAAAACACAATAATCTAATTTAGAAATCAGCATTCAGAGCATTGATTGAATGCATGTTATGCACCGCCGTGTGCTTAATAATTCCCAGATTAACTCGGGGTTTGAGGTGGAATCACTGGAATGGAGAACAGCTGGTAGCGCCACCAATTAATTGGCATATGAGGCCTATCTCACAGAATTTCCCCGCCCCCGTAATACGCCCCCTTTCGGGGCTAGTGGTGATAGCGTGACGTCACTCCATAGACGCTACATGTTAACAGAGGTAATTTAAGAAGTCTACAACTTTTGTTTTCTCAAGGTAAGGTTTGTTCTATCTGTTCGAGCTGATTTACCATCTTGTTTGCTTCATAATAATATTGGTCTGTCACATTTTTACATTAGGAAATGTACTTAGATTCTCCAGAGAAAAAAACGTGTAAATGCTAATGTTAAATGACACCACTATCTACCGGAAGGGGGCGTGGAAAGGGGGCTGTGAGATAGGCCTATCCGAAATACCACAGCTTTGCCTGGCCTGTCCAGACAGCCCTGCTGAAAAAATAAATACAAAAATAAATAAAATAAAAACAGCAGAAACCAGCTTATGATGACATGCTGTCAGGCATGGATGGTCTGGCTGGTTTGTCAGTGTATTTGGTGGTCTTTGGCTGGATTCTGCTGGTCTTTGGCTGGTGAGCCAGCTGACTGACTGGATGACTGCTGGTCAAATGGCAGCCCTGGTCCAGTGCTTGCAGCGAGTCTGGACCAGGGCTAGTCAAATGCGGACTGAACAGCAATTAAAGACCGGCGTATAGACTTAAAGGGGAAAACCACCCATTTTCAACATTTTACTATGTCATTAATGTACATAATGAGCTGTTGTGTGGAAATAATAAAAAGTCCCCCCATTTTGTGTTTCCTAGAACTGTAATTATGAAAGAAATCATTAACATGGTGAAACTCATCTTGATGATGTCATCAAGATGTGTTTCACCATGTTAATGATTTTTTTCAGACCTCTAGTTCTAGGAAACACAGAATGGGGGAACCTTTTTATTATTTCCACACAACAGCTCATTATGTACATTAATGACATAGTAAAATGTTGAAAATGGGTGGAATGCCCCTTTAAAAGCTGGTCAAGTTGGTTAGATCAGTGGCTCTCAACCCACACCCAAAGTGAGTTTGAAAACATGACCTTTGGGCCTATAGTGGTTTCACAGTCGCAAATAAACTTGACTGAATTATTTTTGCTTCAGGATCACAGTACGGCCAATATGGCTAATTAGCTCTTATGGAAATAAACAATACATGATTATTCATGTGTTTTTTCATACCAGTAGTTGTTCATGTTCACAGCTTGTTCTCAGGGTTCTCAGCAGCCAAAGCAAAACGACATGGAAGGAAGTGAAACTTAGTTCCTGAATGTATAGCACCCTCCAGTGGGAACAGCATGCAACTACACCGCAAAATCACATTTCTGGTAGCCATATGGGTTTAGTTCATGCAGCATTTTGATTGCTATTCTATCAGATATATTCACAATAGAGCTTTAACCAAGATCAACATAATGTCAGAACAGCTCAGCTCCATATATGGAGAGTGTAGGCCTACAGGGTTTGATGAGGTCTGGAGCATGTCTTGAGTGCACAGGGGTTTGATGACCCTTTGACCCGTCACGGGTGTGATTTTTGTAAACTAGCAGTAGGTGGCGCTGTTACGCCATAGTATCGTCGTCGTCACATGTGGAGTTTGTAATCCTCTCTACTCACCCTATTTCTAAACTACATTTGGTGTAATTTTCTCATAGCCTATATACGGCCACAGTGTTGCTGTAGTGTTACAGAAGTGATGTGATATGACTTTGAATATGTGATATGACTTTTGAACATTTTAGTAACTCATGATTGTGCCTTTGAGCACGCACTAGTCTGTGTGTCTGTGTGCATGTGCATCCTTGTGTGCACGTGACCGCCTCTTAACACTAACAGTATGTGTGTGTGTGTGTGTGTGTACATGCGTGTGTGTCAGTGGTTCTCTGAAAGAGGGGGTCCCTCAGGATTCCTTGAGGGAAGTTGAAATGTAGCCTACTCTCTTACAGGTCTTGAGAGCGTACAAATGGAACCAAATGGACCCTGTGTGTGTGTGTGTGTGTGTGTGTGTGTGTGTGTGTGTGTGTGTGTGTGTGTGTGTGTGTGTGTGTGTGTGTGTGTGTGTGTGTGTGTGTGTGTGTGTGTGTGTGTGTGTGTGTGTGTGTGTGTGTGTGTGTGTGTGTGTGTGTGTGTGTCACACAGCGTGATGTGTTGCATATGAAAGTGATCCCGCGGCCACACACATCACTCACTGCCACGTTACTGCTCAGGAAGGACATTTTATACAACGCATGCACACACACACTCTGTGTGTGTGTGTGTGTGTGTGTGTGTGTGTGTGTGTGTGTGTGTGTGTGTGTGTGTGTGTTACCCACTGCACACACACACACACACACACACACACACACACACACACGGTTCTGGGTCGCCAAGTGGAACAAATGAACATGTCTGCATGGGTGGTTTCAACTGTCCTCCCGCGTGGACATTATAGCAGGACATCACAAATGAACAACGATAAATTTCAGCCGAGCCAACGTCCAAACATGACCTCACAGCTAGAAGAAGTGTCTCTGTCTGTCTCGGACTGCTGCCTCTGACCTCTGAGGCGCACGTACGCACGCGTACACATGCAGTACGCACGCCACACATACACGCACGCCACATATACACCCACGCCACCACACATACACGCACGCCACCAGTGCCACCACACACGCATGCACACACGGACACGCACACACACACACGCTCACGCTCACACTCACACACACAGATTTATGTCCCCTAGTAATCAGCATCCAGCAGACTGTAAAGGAATGTGACTATAAACATGTTCTGCATGTCTATTGAACGATGACCATCGTTATACCATTACATTATTGTACTTGTTGTAATACCATACAGTACATACAAGTACACTTAATCTATAGTCCAGGGGTTCTCAACCCGTGGGTCGCGACCCCTCGGGGGGTCGCCAAATTATTTTAGGGGGTCCCCAAATTATTTAAAAAAAATATATATATATATATATATATTTTTAAATTTTATTTTCACGATTTTTCAAAAATAGCAGACCTACAAGCTCGTAGCGCGCCACTCGGTGGCGCGCTATGAGCTTGTAGATCTGCTATTTTTCAATAGCTAAATTATAACAATGCTTAAAACACCAAAAGGGGTTCCCGCCCAAAATGGTTTAAGGTTATTGTAGCAGTCAATTTATATTGGGGGTCGGGAGGGGGCGGGGCGGGGGTCCCGAGACATTGCCAAAGCATTTCCGGGGGTCCCCGGCCAAAAACGTTGAGAACCCCTGATCTATACCATGCATATACAGTAGCCTATTTACTTCATCTAAACTCCAGCGAAACAATGCTCATCATTTATGGGTTGGAGGATAGCAGTGACAGAGAGAGAGAGAGAGAGTCATCACAGAAATAGTAATAGTATTAGTAAAGGTCCCTAGTGCACACTGCTGCGTTTTTGTTTTGTTTTTTAGCAGCTTTTTTCTGCCAGTTTTCTGAAAAATGCGTCCAGTCTGCAAGTACCTTTACATTAGAAATATAGTCTGTCAGTGGTTTTCAAACCTTTTCATATCAAGGTTCATTATGTATTCAGCATTTGAGCCACGGAACCACCATTTAGCCTCTCAGACCCAAAACGTAGAATATGTTGTTGTTGTTGGATAAGATTTGGCCACAATTCCATGCTCTATTGATATTGGTACCATTAGGAGAGATAACGGGCAAACATTGGTCAAAATAACAATTCTTCTACATTCTCTATTGGCACAATTCCATGCTGTATTGATGGGTGCGTTCGGAAATGCACCCTGAACGCACTGGTGTGCTCTCGTCGTTCGTTTATTCAGTGCACTCGGTCGTTCGAAAATCCAGTGCGCTGCGCACCGGGTGTGCCGAGTGCCCGCACTGAGCGACCCTACCCTGAAGCTAGGGTTGTCCAGTGTGAATGCGTCGTTCGTAAATAAGGCACACTGAACGCACTCTGTGACGTCACCGCCCACCACACTCAACAAACTGATCACATTCCCGGTGCGCATTTCCGAACGCACCCGATGTTGGTACCATTAGGAGAAAAAACAGGCAAATGTTGCTCAAAATAACAATTATTTTACGTTCTCTAATTGTGTAGACTTCTTGTAAATTAATTAATGCCCATGTTTAACAACAAAATGTAACTCTTGAGAGTAAAATGAGTGTACAAAGGTTTCATTTTACGCTCTCTGGATATTTTACGCTCTCTGGACGCTCTTTTGCGCCCTCTAGAGGTCACTAAGCTTGTTGAGTGCTGGGATTAGGACTGCTGCTGTGCATGATGGGACACTTTAGGGTTTAGGGAAAGTGCTGAGAGTCATAATTTGCGATTGAAGAGCAAACAAGTGGGTGTTGGAAATCTCACACACACACACATGGTATCATACACACACAGACACGCTCACACACATACACGCATGCACGCACGCACACACATGTGCGCGCGCACACTCCTGGTCTAATAGCGAAATGTTAGTGGATGGAAGCAGAAAATTGTGTTTCCCCAGATGGGTGCAATTACCTTTTTGTGTGTGTGGTGTGTGTGCATGTGTGCATGTGTGCGTGCGTGCCTAGTCTAAAGCCATTAATTCGGGCTTAATACCACTTTAATTCCAATCAAATCAGAATTAAATTTTTGGGAGCCTGTATGTGTGTTCTACACATTAGGTCAATGGCTGGTGTGTGTTCAGCAGTATGGCTCAGTGGCCGTGCGTGCGTGCGTGCGTGCGTGCCTGTGCTGCGCGTTGTTTTCGTTAGCTATCCCAGTCTGTTATGATTAGGAAGACATGAATCACAGCCCACCTTAATCATCATCATTATTCTCACACGGAATAATCCTCAGTGCTCGTTTGACCTCATAGAGAGAGAGAGAGAGAGTTCCATGAACAGTGAGGAGGATTCCACCAGCAGGTTAACCAGACGCTACCTAAACCAGGCTCATGAACAGTGAGGAGGATTCCACCAGCAGGTTAACCAGACGCTACCTAAACCAGGCTCATATGAACAGTGAGGAGGATTCCACCAGCAGGTTAACCAGACGCTACCTAAACCAGGCTCATATGAACAGTGAGGAGGATTCCACCAGCAGGTTAACCAGGTTAACCAGACGCTACCTAAACCAGGCTCATATGAACAGTGAGGAGGATTCCACCAGCAGGTTAACCAGGTTAACCAGACGCTACCTAAACCAGGCTCATGAACATTGAGGAGGATTCCACCAGCAGGTTAACCAGGTTAACCAGGTTAAACCAGGTTAACCAGACGCTACCTAAACCAGGCTCAAGCAGCGCAGGCAGCATGATGTTTTCCTCATCATCATCATTCCCACACAACTCTAATGCCAGACTGATGCTGCTCAGTCTCATACTGTATGTGACCCACCGTGAATGGGAGACATGCAGTCATTGGATTATTATTCATTTTCGTTTTTTTCATATTATATGAAAGCAGGGAATCATATAGCTTCAAATTGACATGTTTTTTATAATCCATTTAGGGGGGGAAATACTTTTAAGTAGAGAAAATAGCCAAGACCACAACACGGGGCATCGTGACGAGTTTGGTTCTGGGGAATGGCAACTAATTTATCTTTTCGGTCTCGAGCAATTGTTTTTGGGAAAGTTAGACTCTAGAGAGGTATTAGCTGGTTAAATCATTTAAATGATATACAGTGCAATCCTCACTGTTATTTTCTTTTCAACAATATGTTTATTGTTACAATTTTCAACATATACAAAGATAACAAAACTTAGCCTACATATACAGTACATAATACACTCCAACAACATACCTCTCCCTCCCCCCAACAGATAATCAAATACAGTACAAAAACATAACAATGACTGCCTTAAGATAATACAACAGAGTACAACAATACAAAATAAATAAACACATTAGAAAAAACCCTTCCTCAGTGTTAATTAACTGAGACTCAGAGTTAAATGTACACTAAGGGTTTGACGGCAGTCGGCAGCACTGGCCTCCTTCCCTCCTGCCAGTAGGAGCTGGACCGCTCAGAGACTCACTGGGATGATGCCAGTAGGAGCTGGACCGCTCAGAGACTCACTGGGATGATGCTAGTAGGAGCTGGACCTCTCAGAGACTCACTGCTGGGATGATGGCGGGTCAGAGCAGAACAACCTCTCACTGTTGAGTCATGGAGTTTATGAGAAACCGTGGCTAATCCTTGGCGAGTGCCCCCATCTGTGTGTGTGTGTGTGCGTGTGTGCATGTGTGTGCGCGCATGTGTGTGAGTGCGTGCGTGACTCTGTGTCAGGCATGTGCAACTTGTCTGGAAGTGACACAAACACCTGCTTTCTTTGGTGCTTATCAGTGCGTGCGTGCGTGGTGCGTGCGTGCGTGCGTGCGTGCGTGCGTGCGCATGCATGCATAGTTACGTCCACATACACACGCACCTACCCACATGTAGCATGCACTCCCAACAAGTGAATGTGTGTCTCATTATAAACGCCCCGGGACAAAATCACTCACAGGTGACTTTGTTTATTTGATCTCAATTAAGCCTCCACCTCCCTCTCACATGGAAGTCTGACCCAGACTCCTTCTAATAACTCTAACCCATTCTGGACGGGGGAACCCCTTTTGGTGTTTTAAAGCATTATGTTATACTTTAGCTATTGGAAAAATAGCAGATCTACAAGCTCGTAGCGCGGCACGAGCTTGTAGATCTGCTATTTTTGAATAATCGTGAAAATGTGGCGAGAAATCTTTGAATATATATATTCTTTCAGAGTGAGTTTTTAACTCAAATCTTTGCTTCTGGGACAACATATTTTCAGATGGAGGTCGGTGGCCAATTACGTATATATTTTTTGGGGTCGTTGACATGAAATATTGAGCACCATGCACTGATAAAGAAACAGAAACAGACTTTTTTTTCGACGTCAGGCCTAAATGGACTAAACAACGTTCCAGGGATCATATGGTGGAACCCCCCCTCCCCGAAAAAGATTTGGTCAAATCCCCCCCAAATCCCCCATCTCCCCCCCATGCAGCCCCCCTCCACCCCACCCTGGCTCTTTTTATTTTAACAAAGTGTTGTTTTCATCCACGCTCCGACGAAATGGGAACACTTCGGAATTCCGAGCACACATGGGCTCAATTATTAGCCCTGCGAAATTCTGGGAGGAAAAAAAAGGAAAGTCGGCAACAACGAAAATATCCCTCTAATCTGAGGGTCTTCCTCTAAGGGCGGGTGTGAAGAAAAAATATGGGGGTCCTTTTTTTCTTTTCTTTTTTCTTTTTTTTTAATTGGGTCCAGATCTGACCAACTGCAGTCAGTTGGAAAGCACAGGGGGGGGGGGGGGGGGGGGTTTGCAAGGAGAGCTATTTTGTTTTAAAAAAGAGGACTATATTTTGGGTTGAAAGTGAACAAAATGTCATATTTTTCAGGAGGGGGTGTAGGTTCACAACGGAGTGTTCTACCCTGACGTTATAGGAAGCAGATGGACAGGATCAAGGAACGAAAACAGTGAGTCCCATCAGGGAGAGAGAGAGAGAGAGAGAGAGAGAGAGAGAGAGAGCAGAAAAACAGCGATGCAGGTGATGTTGAGTGTGTGTGAGTGTGTGAGTGTGTGTGTGTGTTGAGGCCGTTTATAGTGAAATATAGAGAACTCATGACAGGCAGAAGACGTGAACACTCTGGACACGGGCCTTCCGTTCACCCTTCACACTATAGTAGACTCTCAGAGTGCAGGACAACTGTAACCAAATGGACCCGGGCTGTCTCGGAGTTAAACCAACAACTGAGGATATTTTCCTTTTTTTTGCCGTGGAGACCGAAAGGAAGAAGTTGAGGCGTAGTGAAGTGAAGTTTCGCACCTGTTCACTCAGCTCGTTAATAGATATGCAGAGAAACATCACGAAATCCCTGAAGTGTTCATTTAAATGTAAACCGTCCATCCTGATCCATCCATGACTAAACACCTTATTCACAGCTGGGGGGTGGACTCACTAAAGCACATATACAGCACATGCAGTTGCACACGCGACACACACACACACACACACACACACACACACACACAATCACAACGGTGTTCGACAGATTTATCTGGTGATTGCGGGATGCAACTTACGACAACACATCATCTGCACTGACAGATCTGAGACCAAGGGAGAGAGTGTGCGTGCGTGCGTGCGTGCGTGCGTGCGTGCGTGCGTGCGTGCGTGCGTGCGTGCGTGCGCGCTCGCTTGTGAGGGCCAAATGTCCCCAAAAGTAATAATAGAATTTGAGAAGTAGATATAATTTGTAACTAAGGACAACTTTCCTGGTCCTCACCAGAGAGATGGTTGTGTTAAAGGCACGGCTCATCGACATGCTGGCTTGTGGTGGACATTTTTGTCAAAATTCCATCTTTTGCCACGGACACAAAATGAGACAATGTAAAACATGACCTTTATTCAATGACACATGAGTTCTTCTGAAAGATTGCAAGGAAAAATGAAGCGAACGATTTGAATTCTGACACACCTGTACAGGGCAAGTACACACACACACGCACACACACACACCACAATAATACATGAATATATGCAACGACAAAAAAAAGCAAGAAAGAAAGCAAAAACAATGAGAGAGAGAGGAAATAAAGTGCCCCCAGCAGCATCCCCCCCCCCCCCCCCCCCCCCCCAAGTCTCCCTGCACCCCTCCTCCTTAAAAACAACCACCCTGAAAGTTAAAAGTTTGGCAGCGGGCCAATTGGGAACAACAACACCCCACCCGGTAATCTACCCATCCCCTCCTTCCTTAATCCACTCATTCACCCCTCCTTCCCTCTCCCTGCCCCCCGCCCCCCCCTCCCTCTCTCTGCCCCCCCCCCCCCCCCCCCCCCTCCCTCTCTCCATCCTTCTCTCCCTAGATGCCATTTGTCCACCTTGGTACTCCGATGCCCTTCCGGAGGACTGGGTGTCGGCTTTCCTCCCCAACGGCCCTCATCTCCCTCCATCATGCATTTTTAATGGACACACTCGTGCAGCGGACAAATGATTTTTATTTTTTGACAGGGGAGGGCCGTCTCCAATTACATAGGGGAGGGGAGAGGAGAGAGGGAGGGAGGGAGCGAGCGAGTGTCCGCACAGTCAAGAGCGCACACGCACGCACGCACGCAAGCACACACACATGGGGAGAAGTGGATGTCCGCTCTCTCTCTCTCTCCCCCGCGCACACACACATACACACACAATGGAGGAAGAAAGTCAAACAAGACCAAAGTATATGCCTCAATGCTAACATGCCCACAGATGGAAGTCTGCATGAAGATTGCCCACATGTCTGTTTTGCTCGACATGTAAGAATGCACATTATTACACTCACAAAACACATGTAGCCACACATGACAGACATACACACGTTGACTGGACGACGTGCATACATACTGTACATGCACAAGCACACAGCGCCCCCTAGACCAGGCGTTCTCAATCAAGGGCCACTTGAAAATCTTGATTTTCAGAGCATGTTTATTGAATAGAACATCATGACTTTCAGCAGTATAGTCAACATTTTCATTTTTGTGCATTTTTGAGTGGTGCAACCACTCCAAGGAACAGCAATGTCCTGTTAACCTATGTGTGTGACTATGAGTACCAGTAGGGGCAAAAGTGGCGCCAGAAACGGAGAGAGAGAGATAGTGCTGCACTGCTAGTGTGAGAGAGAGAGAGAGAGAGAGAGAGGGGGGGGGGGGGGGGGGGGGAGTTGCACCACTCAGTTCACACAGGTGTGATTTTTTCTTTTTATATAGTTCCCCCCTTGCCCCTTGCCCTCCCAGACCCTTCCAGGGTCTGTCCATCTGTAGGCAATGCCATATTGCCAGTACGCGTTCACAGAAGTGTATTGCAAGTGACCTAGTTCAACATCATACTGGCCAGTATTTGAAAGTATAAAATAATACAGAAAAATAAACAATAAAGAAGAAAAAGAAAACAAAAAAAAGCATGTTTATTTGTGTTCTGGCTTGGATCAATTGAAGTAACATTAAGTTCCTATACCGGTATTTATCTGTATCATTATGAAAACTATACTTTTTCAAAGTTCTAAAGAACAAACTGACATGACATGTTCAATGTTGTATTGTCATTAGGCCTATCTCACAGCCCCCTTTCCACGCCCACTTCCGGTAGATAGTGGTGTCATTTAACATTAGGCATTTACACTTTTTTTCTCTGGAGAATCTAAGTACATTTCCTAATGTTAAAATGTCAAAGACCGATAATAATATGAAGAAAACACAATGGTATAACAACTCAAATAAGTAGAATAAACCTTACCTTTACAAAACGGTAGTTTGTGGCTTGTGAAAATACCTCTTTTAACATGGAAGCCTATGGACTGCAAAAAAAATAACACCACTATCTCTAAAAGGGGGCGTAAAAGGGGGGCGGGGAAATGCTGTGAGAAAGGCCTATTAGTCTGGGGCCCACTTGCAATATACTCACAGCCCACTAGGTTGAGAATCACTGCCTTAGACCAGTGGTTAACACATTGGGGTCCAGGGACACTTCCAAACGAAACCTTACAGGTCAGGTTCACGTATTTTTTATTTATTCATCAATGTTTTAATATCAATCGACAGCTTGGCTGACAACACTGAAGATATCAGAGAACCTGATGTTGGATAGGAAATTGTGGAGGGCAGCGATCCAGGAATCCCGAGTTGGTGTTGGCTAGACCTCACTCTCGCAGCAACTAACTAGTATCAATAAAGTCGTAGCGTTTTGTCAGTTATTTGGAGGTCCACTTGTAATATCCTCACGACTATAGGGGTGCACGATTATGAAATTATGACCGATATCCGCTCTCCAATTATTTGCAGGGTCATATCTGCCGATACCGATTCCGATATTATACGGATTATCCTGCCTTCAAACATTAGAAATACAATACAAAAGCGATTATTTGACGGTCACATTATTATTGCATCATCAGTATCTGAAAAGAATCTGTATTATTTTGAGACCGATCCAATATACAGTAAATGGTAAATGGTGCATTTATATAGTGCCTTTATCCAAGGCACTTTACATAGATTGTGCATTACATTCACCCATTCACACACACATTCACACACCGATGGCGGCGGAAACCATGCAAGGCACCAACCAGCACATCGGGAGCAATTAGGGGTTCAGACAGAGTCTTGCTCAAGGACACTTCAACACTAACTCTGGGGGAGCCCAGGTTCGAACAGGCAACCTTGCGGTTACCATCCGGCCACTCTACCCCTGAGCCACCACCGCCCCATATTACGATGTGCTATACCGGCGATTATATCGTGCACCACGACCATATAGTATATCTGCCCTAGGGCACACGTACACACACACTCAGGTAGGCACAACCTACACTTGCCATCAAGTGGCTGCTTGATGGACTAGTTGGATTATGATAGTCCAAAGCCACGGGGCGATGACAGAGGCATGCAGCCCACCGGGCCCTTCATTAAAGCAGGATTATAGAGCCAGTCTATAAAGCCATTAACTCGGGCTTAATACCACTTTAATTCCAATCAAATCAGAATTAAATTTTACACTGGGAGCCTGTATGTGTGTTCTACACATTATAGGTCAATGACTGGTGTGTGTTCAGCGGTATGGCTGAGTGGCCGTGCGTGTGTGTGTGTGTGTGCGCAAGTGTGTGTGCGGGCGCGGGCGTGTGTGCATGGCACCTTTACATTAGCTAGGATGATGCGTCCACTGTAGATATTGGCCCGCAGGCTGTATAAGACGTTCATCAGGCGAGGAAGGGATATATATCACTGAGTGAGTGTCCAAAGAGACCATATTGGATTACCAATAAAGAGACATTCACTTTAATCTCAGCGGTATGAAAGGTGGAGTGACGGAATGGAGGGAGAAGGGGATGCAGACAGAGAGAGAGAGGACATCCACGTGTGTGTGTGCGTGCATGCGTGTGTGCGCGCGCGTGTGTGAGTGCGCGCGTGCGCGTACGTGTGTGTGTGTGTGTGTGTGTGTGTGGGGGGGGGGGGGGGTATGAGAGACAACAGCCTGATTTATTTATTCATTTTATAAATCTTTTTTTAATATTATAAACCAGTGGCATTTTTAACATGAAGCAAGACAGTTTATTCAGAGGATTTATGAGATCAGATCTGAGTACTAGGGGTTCATAAGGACAGGGGGGGGGTCTAGTCTTAGCAGACTAACTTGCAAAATAGTATTGGATTACCGTTAATGACTTTTGAATGAAAATAATTAAAGTCTATCTGTTGTCTGAGTTTATCCACGCTCAACATCTGATTTGACTAATAATTTGATCTACCTTTGCCCGGTCCAAGGATTAGGAATTATCCATTTGTAATCCCATGCATCAAACTGAGGAGCTGATATAGTGTTGAAGTGTCTTCCGTGAGGAGGAGGCCCAACAGCCCACAGTAAGGCCTTTAGGAGGGCCATTCAAGCCCTAAGTGGAGCCTGGGGCTCCACTGTTCCCCTGCTGGTGGAGCCTGCGGAACCATTGCGGCTCAAGAACCCGCCGCTCCTGAATGAAGTGTCTGGTGCTGGGAGTCTGGTGCAACGCACATAGTGCTGCACCTGGTGAGAGCAGGAGTGGACCTGGTGAGACGTATAGGAGGGGCCCGGACAGGAGTCACCCCACAGTGCCTAGTCCTTCCACGCGCCAGACCTCCCAGTCCCGGCAGAGCAGTTCGGGAGCGGCGGACTGTGTGGCCCTGGTCTTTCCCTAATGGGACTTGATCACCCCCCGGCTGGATCACCTGAGTGAGGGGTATATGATGTTGTGAGACCCGAAACCCTGATCACTTTGGGATACATGGGATACGTCCCAACATTTTACATTTTCTTTTTTACACACCATTATAATGTTACTCTAAACACTCTAAACAAATGTAAATTTCATCATGCTTTAAGTAGCATGTGGCGTGTCAAACTAGGGGGTTTTCATGATGCTGAATCCATTCCAAGCATTAGTATTGCATAGAAAACACTCCCTGGCTAATAACGGCCAGCCTTCATCACAAATGTGTTGATATCAGCACATTTGGCCACAAGTGGCTAAGGCCTTTTTTTAGCCCAATGAGGTTTTTTTCTTGGAATGGATTCATACATGCTGGAGACCCATACTGACTATGCGGGAGGCCAGAGTTTGAATCCCATGGTGTTACGTTTAAAACATATGGCTGATCACATTATTGAACTCACTATTTCCATGTCTAGTTCAGTCCAAAAAAAATGAAATGACAATGTTTTGCTACTGGTCATAACAGCGGTGCCATGCAGTTGTAACCAGTCGTAACCAGTTGTAACCAGTTACACTCCCCCAGACCCCACTGGGGAAAGTGGGAATGATGGAATGATGGAAGAAAAGAGAATGCTAAGTCAGGTTAGTTGAAGAGCATTCCCAGGTGTAACCACAACATTCCATTCATACACTATAACACACTTCTTCTCTGTGCGTGTGCATGTGCCCGTGCACGTGCATGTGTGTGTGTGTGTGTGTGTGTGTGCTTGTGTGCATGCGCATGTGTGTGTGTGTGTGTGTGTGCGTGCATGTGTGCATGCGCATCTGTGTGATTTGCGTGTGTGTGCGTGTGCGCGTGCATGCACATGTGTGTGCGTGTGTGTGTTCACGGATCTGAGGTTTACACCTCTTGGCCAAACTGGAACTGAAACTCATCTCAGCCTCCAATGATAACAAACTGCAGCTGAAACACGCACGCACATGCACACACACACACACACACACACACACACACACACACACACACACACACACACACACACACACACACACACACACACGCAAGCTTACTTACTCACTAAAGAGACCTATACCGCTCCAAAGTCCCAGTTCATAGCTGATAAATCTCCTCTTCATTTGACAGGTGATGAGTGACAGAGTGAGGTCCGCAAATCATAACCTCATCTAGAGAGATGTTTACACTGTGTATGGAAGCCTCAAGGTGTCAAATTCATGTCAAAGCCCTCGCTGGTGTTATGCAGTTGTTCAATTAATGGACTAAATGTTCATTAAGAGGTTGTAGACAGGGGTGCCCGTTGGCCTAGCGGTCCAGGCGCATGCCACATATAGGCTCTGGCCTGACAGTGCGTCGCCTGTTCGAGTCCCGTTCATGACGACCATTGCTGCATGTCTCCCCCGTCCCTCTTTCAGGTCAGTCTTCACTTGAAACTTTCAATAAGGGCAGAAATGCTAAAAACAAATGTTTAAAACAAGAGGCTGTGTAGACTGAGGTTCAATGGAACAACCTACAGTAGACATGGCATACTTAATGTATACAAGGGAACATTCTCTTCATGATATGAATATGAACAGCAATTGAGTATGAATCGTGCAACCTCCAGCTTTTCATCAGAGGAGAAAAACTGAATTGATTTATATTTTATCCAAAATTAGTTAATAGCACATACGTACTAGAGCATGTCTGAAATAAATCGCTGTTTCTGCAAGACATTACTCTATAAGCCATATCTCCAAAACTGGTGGGTCAAACTGAACAACCAATATGTCAATATGATTCCCTGCTTTCATATGACATGAAAAAAACGAAAATTCCTAAACATCCAATGGCAGTCCCTCAGTCAAATTTGGCCACAAATTATTACTGTCTGTGTTCTCATTGCTCGTTGCCTGCATGCTCGCTGTCTGAACTTATTCTGGTGCCTCAAACTTTCCTTGTTTGGTCTCTCTACGTATTCTCAGAGGTTCTTCATAAAGAACTAAGCAGTTTATTTCTTCAGCGTTCAGACATAAACTGGTGCGAGGCTGCCAGTATCATCCCTGCTCTGTAACAAACCATTACGAGTCCATTACACTTAACACATTCTGGACGGGAACCCCCTTTTGGTGTTTTAAGCATTATAATGGTAAATGGTGCATTTATATAGCGGCCTTTATCCAAGGAGCTTTACATATATTGTGCATTACATTCACCCATTCACACACACATTCATACACCGATGGCGGCGGAAACCATGCAAGGCACCAACCTGCACATCAGGAGCAATTAGCGGTTCAGAGTCTTGCTCAAGGACACTTCGACACTAACTCTGGGGGAGCCCGGGTTCGAACTGGGAACCTTGCGGTTAGCATCCGGCCACTCTACCCCTGAGCCACTGCCACCTGTTATACTTTAGCTATTGAAAAATAGCAGATCTACAAGCTCGTAATCTTTGAATATATATTCTTTCAGAGCAAACGTTTATAACTGAAACCTTTGCTTCATATATTTTTTGGGGTCCTTGACATGAAATTGTTTGAAAACCACTGACAGGAAACTGTTTAGAAGCCTTTTTTCTTTAGAATCGTCCTCAGGTCTAAATGGGTTAAATGAACAGTCTGGATTTGAATGTGTTAAAGGTTTCTTGTTAGACATTAGCTCAGTTTCACTCTCTTTTTTTTGTGCCTTACTTTTAATCCCCTCTTCATAAGCTGCTCTTATGGCCAGCAGACAGAGGAGACTTGGCTTGATACCGTGTGTGTGTGTGTGTGTGTGTGTGTGTGTGTGTGTGTGTGTGTGTGTGTGTGTGTGTGTGTGTGTGTGTGTGTGTGTGTGTGTGTGTGTGTGTGTGTGTGTGTGTGTGTGTGTGTGTGTGTGTGTGTGTGTGTGTGTGTGTTCAATTACATGATGGTGGTGTATATTAAATAAATACGTGCATCTGTGCGTTGCCGTGTTGCGAACGTGACAGTTAGTTTGATCTTGCAAATGAATGAATTCGTACATTTGTAATTTCTGTGCATGTGTGTGCGTGTGTGCGTGGGTGTGTGTGTGTGTGTGCGCGCGTGTGTGTCAGTGTGTGTGTGTGTGTGTGTGTGCGCGTGCATGTAATAGGAGCCTCTTTGTGACACAGCAGTTGGCAGGTAGAGGGAGCTGAGTTACCCAACCTCCCTTGGGGCAGACACGCTGTGCAGAGGGATGTCTGGGCCACTAACAAACTATAGGTGTGTGTGTGTGCATGTTTATGTGTTTATGTGCGCGCACGCGTGTGTGCGTGCGTGTGCGTGCGTGTGAAGGCGACGTGGCGGTGAGCGTGGCCCTCTTGGGATAACATGAAAGAGGGATGACAGAGCCGGAGGGGGAGAGATAGATAGGTGAGGTGAAACAGGGGCACCAATGTGGAGAGAGAGAGGGAGAGAGAGAGAGAGAGAGGAGAGAGAGAGAGAGAGAGAGAGAGAGAGAGAGAGAGGCTGGATGATACATGGGAGCCACACATTTGTTGACAGTGTCATGGATTACGTACACTCAGTGGTTCTCAACCTGTGGGCCGTGGACCGCTGGTGGGCCGTGAGGGTATTGCAAGTGGGGCCCCCAAATAACTGGCGAACCACTATACGATTTTAATGATAATATATAACATTTACCCTTTACCGTATTGTGCCGAAGAGGCGAAGACGACTCTGATTATAAGACAACCTACATTTTTCAAGACATGTAGAAAAAGAACTGAATGGAGTTCCATTCCAGGACCTCTGGACCTTGCGTTGCACCAGACTCCAAGCAACAGACTCTTCATTCAGGAGTGGTGGATTCTTGAGCCTCAATGGTTCCGCAGGCTCCACCTGCAAGGGAACGGTGGTGCCGCAGAAGTATGTCCATAGAAAGACATGTCTTAAC
Source organism: Electrona antarctica (assembly GCF_951216825.1). Taxonomy (NCBI): domain Eukaryota; kingdom Metazoa; phylum Chordata; class Actinopteri; order Myctophiformes; family Myctophidae; genus Electrona; species Electrona antarctica. The sequence goes on along the minus strand of NC_136798.1, from coordinate 3,661,634 downwards.
CCCTCTACTCCAGTGGTTCCCCAACTTTGTCATGTCAAGGACCCCCAAAATGACACTCATTAGCCCGCAGACCACCCATTTGAAAAGTTATGCCAAGGGACCCTCATAAGAGAAGATTTTTACAGCTCTAGCAGTCATTCTCAACCATTTTCATTTCAAGGACCCCCAGTTTGATATGCAACAGGCTACAGACCCCCATTAAATGGTATTTCTATCTCTGAGACCCCAATTTATATTGTAAAATCAATGTCAATTTAACTCTGAGAGTGTACAAATGGAACCCGTAAGGGTCCGTTTGGTTCCATTTGTATACACTCTCAGAGTAACAGACCCATGGGGTCCATTTAGTTCCAAACTATCATTTAGCTGGGGATCCCCTGGAACTCAAGGGCCCCTGGGGGTCCCTGGACCCCACTGCTCTAATCTATAGACCGGTGTTGGCTCTGCACTTGGACTGGATTCTTATTATGTTTTCGTCTACTCTACAACAGATCTCTTTTGCCAATAGTAGCCAGTAGTAGCCAGTAGTAGCCAGTAGTAGCCAGTAGTAGCCAGTAGTAGTCAGTAGTAGCCAGTAGTAGTCAGTAGTAGTCAGTAGTAGCCAGTAGTAGTCAGTAGTAGCCAGTAGTAGCCAGTAGTAGTCAGTAGTAGCCAGTAGTAGTCAGTAGTAGCCAGTAGTAGCCAGCAGTAGCCAGTAGTAGCCTAGCCAGTAGTAGCCAGTAGTAGCCAGTAGTAGCCAGTAGTAGCCAGTAGTAGCTTCTCAGGTTGAAGCGGTTAATTAATGATGGAATGGAGAAGGAATAATGGCCACTGATTCAGCAGCTGTGTTAAAACAATATATGTCGTAAAAATCTGCCAGTGTTACTTTAGGGGTGTTGAAGTTAAACTGTGACATTTTTAACCAATAATGACATGCATGCTCAACGTCTACGGGTCCCGTCTACGGGTCCCAAGTGGACCCGTAAAAGGTCAGCGTCGATTTAACTTGGAAAACGAGCCATGAATGGCACCGCGAAACACTGAAGATTTATACAGTGTGTGCATTTGTCCAGATGACCACAAAGCAGCAGCTGTTAGATAAGGGACAGACAGATGGCACAGGTAGCACGCATGCATGCATGCGCGCACACACACACACACACACACACACACACACACACACACACACACACACACACACACACACACACACACACACACATGCGCATGCAGACAGACACATGCACACACACACACACACACACACACACACACACACACTTCACCAGGCCTCACTCACTGGCCGGCGTCGGTCTTACATTTTGGCCTGTAGGTGTCAGACATGCATGAACGGGGATTAGATTGACTGCATGATTTACATAGAGCCCATTATCTGACTAGCTTTCTCCCAAACCTCTCCTCCTCTCCTCCACTCCACTCCTCCGTCCATTCAGAGCATGGCTCCTTGTTTGAATGAGAGGAGCGGACCACCCTAGGGAGAAGCAGGGTGGGGGATCGCATTACCCCCAAAAATGTAGCCAGGGCTTACAAAAGGGCCATGAGCCATCAGGGAGAGGGAGAGAGGCAGACAGACAGAGAGAGAGAAATAGGAGAGCACATGAAAGAGTGCATTAGCCAGGGAAGGATGGGGGGGGGGGGGGGGCTGACGGAGTGGGGGGGTGATTGGGATGGAGAGATGAGGGAACGGATAATAAAGGAAAGAAGAGGTGGAGGTGAGAATGTGGAGGAGCTGAAATGGACAGAGAATTATTATTTTATATTTTTTTTGTGTGATGCAGTATTTGGGAAATCGCTTACATATACTTTTGTTTTTTTGGGGGGCAGGATACTGTGTGGCACGGACGTGCAGAGAGTTAGAGAGGCAGGGGCTGACATCTTGTAAGAGGGCGCTTTGGGACAAAAATAGCAGATCTACAAGCTCACAACGCGTCGCAGCGCGACGCGTTGTGAGCTTGTAGATCAGCTATTTTCGGTGATTTGGTGATCAGCTAGATCAGCTATTTTCGGTGCTCAACCCACTCTTTAGCTAGTGGAGATGTGGTGTAACGACATGGATTTCTAAACAAAGTTGTGCAGCAAAATGCTGCGTTCAAGTTCAGGAGACTTCGGGGGGAAAAAAGGCAATTCTTCTGAATGCTGCCTTCCGGCATGGCATGGAAAGGAGTGGCATGCATGTGCATTTCTTTCACCATGTAGTAAATGCTGCATTCGTGGTCTGGAAAGGGCAGTTGTTTCACAGACGGGTAAAAGGGCAGGGGTTGAAGCCCCCTTTGATGTCTATGTGTGCACGTCCCTGCTATGCGGACACTGTAACAGTGCATGTGTTTCTTTTAGTGCAGGTTGGGGATGTGTACGGTTGCATGTGTACGGTTGTGTACGGTTGTGTACGGTTGTGTACGGTTGTGTACGGTTGTGTACGGTTGTTCATGATTGATGGTTCCTCTTCTGTATTCATTGTATCCATTGTTATTTCTTACCTTTTGTATTGCTGTGTCCGACAGTACTTTTATTACTCTGTAACTCTGACTGCCGTGCTGCCTCTTGGCCACTGACACCCCCCACGGGATCAATACAGGTAGGTATCTATCTATCTATCTATCTATCTATCTATCTATCTATCTATCTATCTATCTATCTATCTATCTATCTATCTATCTATCTATCTATCTATCTATCTATCTATCTATCTATCTATCTATCTATCTATCTGTGAAGACTTACACTGTGTGTAAGACTGAAGTTGACACGTTCTCTTTCTCTCTCTTTCTCAATTCTCTCCTTTTTGAGTGGTGCAAACCACTCCAACAACTGGCTTTGTACCCGTGTACAAAGCCCTTAGTACACGGGTACACGGGTACCCCTTTGTACCCGTGTACCTGTGTACCCGTGTTTGTTCGTACCAAAAATACGAGCATGGTTACTATGGTCACTGACATTACGTCAGACCACAGCTGATCAGTGGATTATATAAGACCTTGCACCACTCAGTTCACACGGGTGTGATTTTTCAATTCAAAGGAGCTTTATTGGCCTGAGAAAACATGTGTTTACATTGCCAAAGCCAAGTGTCAACTCAAAATACAATAAAAATAGTTGAAAATGGGGAGTATATACAGGAGGGAGGTACAGCAATTTTGTAAACAGAGCTATGTCTATGTCTCTCTCTCTCTCTCTCTCTCTCTCTCTCTCTCACTCTCTGCTTTTTTCTTTCTCTCTCACTCTGCATTATTCACCTTTCGGTTTAAATAATTCACAATTAACGGCGCTCTAGCACAAATGTGTCACACGTGCACACGCACGTGCAGATACACACTTGTCAGTGCACACACACACACAGGTGCAAATACACACTTGTCAGTGCACACTTTTAGCCTGATTGGCTGAGGGCCACAGTCGGGCTATAGAGACATTTTCAGTGGCGTCTTCGGTGACTTCAGAGATCATCCGTCAGGGTGACACTCAGTGACACTCATCCCCTGAAGAAGCACACCTCGTTGATGTGTTAATATGAACTGTTTGGGCCTGGGCCGTGGCTCAGTGGTCTAGGCACCTTGGCCGGTAGCCCAAGTCTGGCAGTGTGCCGCAGGTTCGACTCCCGATCCCAACAGCCTTCACTGCATGTCATCCCCCATCTCTCTCCCCTATTTCCTGTCAGCCTACTTCTATAAAAAATATAAAATCAAATCAAAAGCCACAAAAAAAAACATATGAACTGTTTGCTGAATGGGTGGAGAGCATGTAGTAGGCTATACATCTGCAACGCATTTCACTGGTTCTCAAAGTGGGGTCCTGCAGGGACCCTCAGGTCTGTAACAGCCTCAGAGTTATGGCCGGGGGTCCTTGAAATTGCGTGTGTGTGCGTGTGCGTGTGTGTGCGTGTGCGTGTGCGTGTGCGTGTGTGTGTGTGTGTGTGTGTGTGTGTGACGCCCGAGATTCGAACTCTGGTCTCCTGTGTGAAAGTCCAATACCTTAACTACTACACCGTTCTGAGCCACTGTGCTACATGTGTGTGTGTGTGCGTGCGTGTGTGCGTGCCTGCGCATGTGTGTGTGCATGCGTGTGCGTGCATGCGTGTGTGTGTGTGGGTGTACGTGTGTGTGCGCGCACCCCAGGGGAGGGTTTTGGGGTGAATTGGTTCATCCACAAATTGCCATTTCAAGTCAACAAACTAGTGTCTGCGTCCAACTGTGAATTTGTTTCACCCATTTTGGGCGGGAACCCCTTTTGGTTAGCATTATGTTATGCTTTAGCTATTGAAAAATAGCAGATCTACAAGCTCATAGCGCGCCACCGAGTGGCGCGCTACGAGCTTGTAGGTCTGCTATTTTTTTTTAATCGAAGAACGACTGACATAGAAACATAGCTTTTTCAGAAAACTGTCAGGATGTAGAAGACATTTTTAGAATCTGATCTCAGGTCAAAATGGGTTAAAAAAAAAAACGTTCTACCCTGTATATGTATAACATGTATATGATGATGATGCAATGTGACATAGCTCTGTTTACAGAATCCTGTAGCCTATACTTTCCCCCTTTTTCAACTGTTTTTATTGTATTTTTGACACTTGCTTTGGCAATGTAAACGTATGTTTTCTCATGCCAATAAAGCTCCTTTGAATTGAATTGAAAATTGAATTAACTTCAGTTTAGAATTCTCTCTCAGCAGGCTATAGTACTGACCATTTAATAATGCATCCCTTTGGGGCTGCAGTTCCCTGTGCATTTCATTAGGGGGCACTGTGACGCAGGTCTCTGTGCATTAAAAGGTCTATGGCTCTCTTTTCATCTTCTCACTTAATGATAACAATAACTTGGGTCACACCAGGGACACACACGCACACACGCACGCACACACACACACACACACACACACACACACACACACACACACACACACACACACACACACACACACACACACACACACACACACTGACACACAGTGGCTGCCTGGTTAAAGACGTGAGGAGGACATTAGTGGTAACCTGATGCTGAGTGAGTATTGATCTTCTCTCAGGGGGCGGACAGTGAGCTACAGAACACCACATAGCACTTTATCAAAGCACTTGACCATGTAGTAGGCTGACCAGCACAGGTGTGCGTGTGTGTGTGCTCGTGTGCGTGTGTGTGTGCTCGTGTGCGTGCGTGCGTGTGTGCGTCTCAGTATGGGGTTGTAGTGGTGAATGAGCTGGTGCAACCCGACAGAGAGCGAGAGAGAGAGAGAGAGAGAGAGAGAGAGAGAGAGAGAGAGAGAGAGAGAGAAAGAGAGAGAGACATACTGTAGATGTAGAACAGTGTCGCTCTCCCATCATCTCCATGCCATTCAGAGCACCAACCATGCATTGTCCCTTCATTCTCCTCCTTCGTTCCTTTCTTCCTTCAGTCTGTCCTTCGCCCCCCTCCCCCCCCCCACCCCCCATAAAGCTCCTGTGAGGTCCAGGTCCTGACAGGTCCAATCTGTATCTATAAGATTATACAGACCAGACTGGGTTGCAATCAGAACCCCTCTCTCTCTCTCTCTCTCTCTGCCTCTCTCTCTCTCTCTCTCTCTCTCTCTTTTTCTCTGCCTCTCTCTCTCTCTCTCTCTCTCTGCCTCTCTCTCTCTCTCTCTCTGCCTCTTTCTCTCTCTATTTCTGTTTGTCAGACCAGTAGGGATTCCTTGATTATAATTGCTGAGGACATGCATGTCTGTTGCCTAAATTCTTCCATGATTGTCCCCTGCCAAACACCACGCAAATGCCAAACACAACAAGGCATGAAAAAACGGGGAGAGAGAGAGAGAGAGAGAGAGAGAGAGAGAGAGAGAGAGAGAGAGAGAGAGAGAGAGAGAGAGAGACCTCCATCTTGAAGAAATCCAGACCACAGTGAAATGAGTAAAAGAAAGTGACCAACAGGGACCTGAAACTAGGAGCAGATGGAAAAGCAACCACTCAAAAAAGTGTATCTAGGCCTACGCAGTGAAACCCTGAGTGTTACGCTTAAGGGTTAAAAATCCTACGCGTACGGGTTAAAAATGTGGTTCCATTTTCTACACTCTGAGTCCAATTAACACTCCCAGTACAGTATGTGTGTGTGTGTGTGTGTGTGTGTGTGTGTGTGTGTGTGTGTGTGTGTGTGTGTGTGTGTGTGTGTGTGTGTGTGTGTGTGTGTGTGTGTGTGTGTGTGTGTGTGTGTGTGTGTGTGTGTGTGCTTTTTTTCCCTTCCATCTAGATTCTTGTGCTGCGCTGATTTCGCTGACGTGGTTTATTATAGCTACCGTTTGCTGTCCATTCTGTTTCTCCCTTTCTTGTGTGTCCTTTAGTCTCTGACCAGTCTAGGGGTGCACGCTTATGAAATTATGACCGATATCCGATCTCCAGTTATTTGCAGGGTCATATCTGCCGATACCGATTCTGACCGATTTTGATATTATACAGAGGACCACAATGGAAACAAGCCTATGCCCGCCTAGGGGCTTGGCCCAAAGCCTGTTAAAAAAGTAGGCTATTCAATCAATCAATAAATAGCGTATACTCTTTTCCAAGTGTCTGTGAATGACTACTGAATGAGATGAGTACACAAATTAAATGTAGAATGTTTTTACATTTATTTTTTGCTGGTGAAAACCGATTAAATAATCTGTATTATTTTGAGACCGTTCCATTTTTATGGCCGATATGACTGATTCCGATTATGCTGCAGATTAATCGTGCATTCAGGCCCCATAAAACCTCTGTCATCTGACATTTCTTTCTTTCTTGGTCTTGCTTTCTCTCGCCATCAAAACTGCATGTCACCCCCTGCCCACTTTGACAGGCTGGAATGGCTGGATACCGCATGGGTACCATTTTTATATAGTCTTTCGTACGACTCGGCCAGGGATATACTACGTAAGACCACTGAGCTGGCCCCTTCTGGGTTGGTTAGCTGGTTGGTTGGTTGAGTTGGTTCGCTAATTTTTTCCCCTCAACATCAAATCTCTTTGCCGAAAATAGCCAATAAAGCTCTCAACTTGAGCTTGCAGATCTGACGAATGTTATATTAGGGACACTACAGGATTTTAAGTGGGTAAGGATTTTCCTGGAGATGGGTGCCCACTGGGTGGTGAGGGTGCCCGCACTGCCCACCACCAAGGTTGTGGAGGAGTGTGAAGTGGGACAAGGATTTGGACTAGGAATGGGACAAAGGCTCGACACCTGTTTCAGAGCCATGTTGTCTTTCAGATCAGCGAGAGGTATAGAGGTCACGTTCATTTGATCCCTTGCTCTGTTTATTAATTCATTATTTCTTCCTCTTTTTTCCTTTTTACCTCTGCACGTCTTTATGTCCTCTACCTGCTAACGCTAGCATCGTTAGCATGTCTTTATGTCCTCTACCTGCTAACGCTAGCATCGTTAGCAGGTATTTGGTGGAACACGGGTTCCACAAACCCAAACACACTTTAGTCACAAAATGGAAACACACAAAGATGCATGTTTATGTCGATGTATAAAAAAATGGTAAATGGTAAATGGTGCATTTATATAGCGCCTTTATCCAAGGCGCTTTACATAGATTGTGCATTACATTCACCCATTCACACACACATTCATACACCGATTGCAGCGGAAGCCATGCAAGGTACCAACCAGCACATCGGGAGCAATTTGGGGTTCAGTGTCTTGCCCAAGACACTTCGACATGTAGACAGGAGGAGCCGGGATTCGAACCGCCGACCCATGGATCATTGGACGACCTGCTCTACTTCCTGAGCCACAGCCGCCCGTATAAAGTCCTCGTGGTAAATATGTTACGCACGCACGCACGCACGCACGCACGCACACACTTTCCTTTTATCATCAAAGTGAAAACTGCGCTGCCAAATGTGATTGATTCTCTTTGTGATGTTTTGAGACAAAACTAATTTCCACTGCATTTCAAGCCTGTAACAAAAACAATGCTATGCAGCTTTGAAACCCCTTTTTAGATGAATGTGTTTATTCCATCTGAGCACCAGAAAAATGAGACATTCAGAGGAATAACATGTGACGTACACACTACACACACACACACACACACACACACACACACACACACACACACACACTCTGCTCCGTGGCTGCGTGGTGACGTACACACCACTCCGTGGCTGCCTGGCGCTCTCGGGGCCAACAGGGAATGATCGATCATTGAAAAGGGGATTTTGAAATAAAGAAAACAAAATTGGTTGTGTTACATTTGAGCCAAAGCAGTGATTTAGATACATTGGGGGGGGAGGGAGGGCACATGCAGTGTTGGATGTGGAGAAATGGAAAGAAATTAACAAGTTGTATAAAGCGTATAAAGTGTAAGGCGATAAGGCTAATTTAATTTGATTATTGTATTTAGCAGTCCATAATCTGAGACTGAGAAATCATTGAGACCATAAAGGCATGTGTGTAGACCACGTACAGGTCTACAGAGGCCTGACCTCTAAATTAAAACATTGTTTAGCTATTGAAAAATAGCAGATCTACAAGCTCATAGCGCGGCACCGAGTGCCGCGCTATGAACTTGTAGGTCTGCTATTTTTGAAAAATCGTGAAAATGTGCCTACATTTTAACTCAAATCTTTGCTTCTGAGGGGTCCCTGGAACAACATATTTTCAGATGGGGGGTCGGAGGCATATTACATATAATTTTTGGGTGTCCTTGACATGAAATATTGAGCACCACTGATACAGAAACACGAGGTATTTCAGAAAACTGTCAGAATTTAGAAGACCTTTTTCTTTTCTTTTTTGCGTTAGGCGTAAATGGGTTAAATGTAGTGAATATGTTTGTTTACACCACATTTCGCTGTACAAGGCTAATCAAAGGTTGATCGTTTGGCTGATGGCTAATGAGCATCATTTTGGGGGTCTTTGACATGAAAGGGTTTGGGAACCACGGTCATTCATAGCCTACAAAACACCTACTTTGCGGTAGTATTTTCTACAGTCATTGGCCACCCCCCCCCCCCCTTCATTTTTATTTACCTATATATATTTTTTCTTTTTTTTGTATTTTTTTGTATTTTATTTCAGTTATAGTTGATTTCATTAATATACAATTTGTGGTTTTTACATTGTATTTCAGACTTTTATATTTTATACATACAACATTTTATGAATGTTGAGTACTGGTGTTGTGGTTTTGTCTTGTATCTGTTCTGTAATTGTTGTCATGTATCTGTTGTCTGTCCTGTCTTATGTACAAACTTCAATAAAAATACTTGAATAATAATTCATAGCCTACAAAACAAACGGCATAACATGTAGTGTAGAACGACACGACGTGTCATCCACGTCCTCCACTTCTTTCTGTCTGTTTTCTGTTTTCTTCTCGCTCTTTTATTCTCTCTTGTTTTAATTTGGCCACACAGTTTATTTTTTCTTCATTCTTTCATTAGTTGAAACAACATAGCCGACCTTCCAGCTGTAGAGATTCGGTATCAACACAGGGGATGTGAGTGTGTCCGTGTTGGAAAGAGAAAGAAAGCGAGAGAGATAGAGACAGAAAAAGAGCGAGCGAGAGGGATGCCAGTAGAGTGACTTTGCCAGGAAGGAGTATTGCCTCATAATAGCTCACCATGTGTTGGTTGCATGTGTACAAAAGACACTTTTCTTGTAAAAAAGACTCGCAAAAAGACATTTATTTAGTCCACAATTAACAAAATCACACAATAAACCAAAACAATGTAATGTTACTATTTCTTGGTTATTTCTTGGTATTTATTGGTTTTAGCAAATTTAAGGACAACAAACAGACATTACACAACAAGAACATAATAACAAACAACAAAAGAAAAGAAAGAAAAGAAAAGAAAGTAATGTTACTATTTCTACTCTGCAAATCATCTTTGGATGAAATTGTAATTTTAACAATACTAGGGAGCCATTTTTGATCTCATCCCAATTTCTTACACTGGCTCTGCTTCCACTGGAGAGATTGGATTTATATTTTGGAATAGTATAGAGCCAAGGATTTTTTCCCCTAAATGCTTATTCATACAAGCAATGTTTCAATTCTGATGAAAATGATAAACAGTGCTGGTTTCTTTGAACATGACAGAGTTTTCAACCTATTTCATGTCAAGGCCCGTTATTTATTCAGCATTTGAGCCACGGACCACCATGATATTTAGCCTCTTAAGACCCAAAACCAAAGAATATTTTGTTGTCGTTGGATAAGATTTTGTCTACAATTCCATGCTTTTGGCAAATGTTTATCAAAATAACAATTCTTCTACATTCTCTAATTGTGTCGACTTCTTGTAAATTAAGTAATGCAGATGTTTAACAATAATTTAACTCTTCAGAGCGTAAAATGAGACCAAATGGACCTGTATGGGTCCGGGTCCATTTGGTTTCATTTTACGCTCTCAAGAGTTAAAGATGTAATAAGAGTCTATTTGGTTACCAACTCTCCATCATTTAGCTGGGGACCACCTGGGACCTTTAAGGACCACTGGTGGTCCCCGGACGGCCGGACCACTGGTTGAAAAGCACAAGCTAACATATCAATCACATGATATCATACATTGTGTGATTTACAAGCAGAATAGGTAGACCTAGTAGTAGCATATAAAATGTTCAATACAGAAATGATCAAATTACAAAATAAAATCAAGAAAGAAGAAAGAATCAAATAATATTGTTTTTGACACGTACTGTAATGTCAAAAACGTTACGTGCAAAATCAAGACATGACACCAATGAGGGAAATAGAAAATACAGCAATGAGGACCAAATACACTGAGGAACAACCATCACAATATGATATGATATGTCCATGAAGCAGAAACATCTTCAGCATCCTCTGAGACAGTCCAACAAATGTAACATCACTTGCAGCTCATTTTGGGGCGGGAACCCCTTTTGGTGTTAGCATTATGTTATGCTTTAGCTATTGAAAAATAGCAGATCTACAAGCTCACAGCGCGCCACCGAGTGGCGCGCTACAAGCTTGTAGGTCTGCTATTTTTGAAAAATCGAAGAACCACTGACATAGAAACATAGCTTTTTCAGAAAACCTGTAAGGATGTAGAAGACATTTTTAGAATCTGATCTCAGGTCAAAATGGATTAATTCTTGCAGCACTTATTGGCTGAATGAAAAGCCATGCCGACAGCCATGCATGGTGATGCAGTTGCCTCACAGACAGCAAGAAGGTCCCGGGTTTGATCCCCCGGCCTGGCTGGGGGTGGGCGTTCTGTGTGGTGTTTGCATGTTTGCGTTGGGTTTCTTTGCTTACTCCGGTTTCTTCCCACAACAAAAGACATGCATGTTAGGTACATACAGTACATAACATGCTCCTGCCAATGCCCTTGACCTTGAAGGTACTGGTATTACATCTGATCTGGAGCTGGTCCCTGAGCACTGAACAGTGTTCGCTCACTGCTCCTACATAGTAGTTAGGATGCTCCTACATAGGCAGTTAGGATGGGTCAAATTAACTGAACAGTGTTTGCTCACTGCTCCTACATAGGTAGTTAGGATGGGTCAAATGAACTGAACAGTGTTTGCTCACTGCTCCTACATAGGCAGTTAGGATGCTCCTACATACTGTAGGTATTTAGGATGGGTCAAATGAACTGAACAGTGTTCGCTCACTGCTCCTACATAGTAGTTAGGATGGGTCAAATGAACTGAACAGTGTTCGCTCACTGCTCCTACATAGTAGTTAGGATGGGTCAAATGAACTGAACAGTGTTCGCTCACTGCTCCTACATAGTAGTTAGGATGGGTCAAATTAACTGAACAGTGTTCGCTCACTGCTCCTACATAGTAGTTAGGATGGGTCAAATGAACTGAACAGTGTTTGCTCACTGCTCCTACATAGATAGTTGGGATGGGTCAAATTAACTGAACAGTGTTTGCTCACTGCTCCTACATAGATAGTTGGGATCGGTCAAATGAACTGAACAGTGTTTCCTCACTGCTCCTACATAGTAGTTAGGATGCTCCTACATAGGTAGTTAGGATTGGGTCAAATGCAAATGACACCTTTCCCCAAGGTAATAAATAGAGGGTTTGCGTGTGACATGATCATCAAACCCGGAAGTTATGCAGGAACGCCTACTGAGTGTCAAAAAACAACTTTCTGGCCTTGACAGCCCATTCATCCGAACAGAAAAGTTGTATTTGATTGCATTAACCTCAATTTGTCACAAATTTTGCCACTCGATTTTGCCATTAATTTTATGCATGTACATTGTACATACCCTCTATACATTACACTTTTACCTCATGGTGTTCTGGAGCACCAAATGCATGACACAAAAATATGTACATTATTGATTTAAATTTAATGTAATATTAAAACTATATTATTATTATTTCCCTGGCCATCCCGTAGGGGCGCAACTGCAAAGATGCTGAGTTTTATTTATTGAATTCCATGCCCCCAAAACACAATTCTCAAGGTTGTCAGAAGTCAAGATGGCATGCATGCATGCATGTGTGGTAGCAGGTTGTTGATCATCCATACAGTAGGCCTACAGTAGGCCAGCTTTAATATGCAGACTGTAGAGCTCCTCAAATCCAATTCTCAGAGACCCCTTTTCCACCGGTTGGTTCCCAATGGGAACCGGTTCAGTTCTTTTTGGTTCTTAGTCCAGGCCTGGGCCATGGCTCAGTGGTCCAGGCACCATGGCTGGTAATCCAGTCTGGCAGTGTGCCGCGGGTTCGACTCCCTTTACTGCATGTCTTCCCCCCATCTCTCTCCCCATTTCCTGTCAGCCTACTGTCTGTCCCTCCATAAAAGAAAATGTAAAAAAGGCGAAAGCCACAAAAAAACATTAAAAAAAAAAGGTTCTTAGTCCATGAGCCAGAGCTCCAAAATTGGTGGGAAAAACTAGACCTATATTAAATTGTAGGATCAATAAGAGTAAATGAATACATGATAACCCTTCCACAGTAGTAGCTTTTTCATATTTGCTATTATTTTGCATATTTTCCTACATACAGTAATGCCTCATTTGCAAAATTTGTAATACAATAAATCATTGTCTCCGTGTATGTAATCAATTGGGGAAGTGTCATGGTGATAACAATCTAATATAGGTATGGTTTTGCCCACTCAATTCATAATTAATGTTTCAATTTTGGAGCTCTGGCTCATGGACTAAGACTAAGAACCAAAAAGAACTGAACCGGTTCCCATTGGGAACCAACTAGTGGAAAAGGGGCCAGAGAGACTTTTCAGTGCCAGATTGTGGGTTTGGCGCATATTTGGAAACAGTTTCTTACTTTCTTAAGATGTCTCAAGATGTCTGAAGACACAATGAAGTGTAGTAGTAGTAGTGACATGTTGTGGGCTCTGAGCGAAAGATCATCACATAAATCGCAATTCTTCTCAAACGCAAACGTTTGTGCATGAAAATGAATCTGACTTCAGTGTTATCCTGAGATTACAACTTTGGCACACATGCACATGCGCTCACTCACACGCACGCATGCACGCATACACGCGCACGCACGCACGCACGCACGCACGCACGCACACACGCATGCACACACGCATGCACACTAATTGTGATTGTAAATCTCGCCTCTCTTAATTTCTGTGTATTCTGGACAAGCAGAGCTTTTCTGCCCTCTCTCCGTCTAACAAACACACCCCCGCCACACCGGCCTCACACCGGCCTCACACCGGCCTCACACCAGCCTCACACCGGCCTCACACCGGCCTCACACCGGCCTCACACCGGCCTCACAGCAGTGAAAGTCACAAGTGATTTGGCCTCTGACTGCTGAAGCAGCATTATCAAAGGCTAAACGTTTTAACATGACAGCATGCTCCACCATGTGGCCGGCTGATGTGTGTGTTTTCTACCCTTTACCCTTTGTCGCTCTGTATCTCCATCTCTCTCTCTCTCTCTCTCTCTCTCTCTCACACACACACACACACACACACACACACACACACACACACACACACACACACACACACACACACAGCAAGCAGTAGCAGCAGTACGACGAGTACGTGTCAGAATATAATACAACAGAATAGAATTTCACGTTTCCGGCAATTGTAGCAAAAATTTGCGTGCGTGCGTGCGTGCGTGCGTGCGTGCGTGCGTGCGTGCGTGCGTGCGTGCGTGCGTGCGTGCGTGCGTGCGTGCGTGCGTGCGTGCGTGTGAGCGTGAGCAGAGTCAAGCACATAAGATATAGGCCTAATACCCTATACATTATATTAATGTGTCCTCTATTGGCAGTCTCTGCTTACCTTTTCCCAGGCTGCTGTAAGTATTAGGGCCGTATAGTGAGGATAGTGGCGCGGGGGCGGACTGCCCCGGGCCTCCAGGCCGTTCCTGCACTAAACTATTATGTCCATAACCATAAAACATTCAATCTACATAAAGACCAAATGTTTTGGATCTGGCCACAGTAGCCTCCCCAGGGCGGCGCAGTAAAACTGCCCTGAGACGCTATTAGCTGGTGGTGGGGGAGAAATATTACGGACCGCTGAGCTGGGAGAGAGAGAGACCGAGAGAGAGCGGGAGAGGAGAGGAGAGAGAGAGAGAGAGAGAGAGAGAGAGAGAGAGAGAGAGAGAGGGAGAGGAGAGAGAGAGAGAGAGAGAGAGAGAGAGCGGGAGAGGAGAGAGAGTGACCGAGAGAGCGGGAGAGGAGAGAGAGAGAGAGAGAGGAGAGAGAGTGACCGACCGAGAGAGAGCGGGAGAGGAGAGAGCACAGCTGATGGTAAACTAATTTTGTTAGCCAGAGCTAGTGCAGACACACTACCCACAGACAGTCCAGTGTGTGTGTGTGTGTGTGTGTGTGTGTGTGTGTGTGTGTGTGTGTGTGTGTGTGTGTGTGTGTGCACATACTGGGCACATACAGTATATGCACAAGCACTCGCACACATGTGCGTGATGCCGAACGTGCACTGCACGCACACACACAGACACTATATTGCACTCGCACAGGCTGTGTTCACACTCTCTCACTCACATGCTGTGCACGTTATCCCTCGGTGTCGAACACACATAGTGTATCATGCTT
>NC_136798.1:3614148-3644148 GCF_951216825.1 Electrona antarctica | reverse complement strand
CACACACACACACACACACACACACACACACACACACACACACTGACAATCAAAACAATCAAAGAGGAGGAAGGGAAGGAACATCATCCGCACACTTGTTTCTATTATAGCTCCAGAGAGACTTGTACTTTATTTGATTGTCAAACAAATATTTGCCTGATGAAGACGGTAAGACCTAAACAAGGGTCTTCATCAGTTCATCAGTTGCATATTTGTTTGCCAATCAAATGAAGTAAGTGTCTTTGGAGCTATAATTGAAACAAGTGTGTGGATGTTCCTCCTTCCTCCTCCACTTTGCCAACATTTGAAATGCCAGTGGATGTTGTTTCTGGGCACACGGGCCCTGAAATAAACCCCCATCCCATTTGGGAAACTAATTTGAGTGGGAGGGAGGGTGGAGTAGGGTGGGGTGGGGTGGGGTGGGGTGGGGGAGGAGGGGGGGCTGGGGGGCACAAGGAGGAGGGGGTGGTGTGGACGACGGGGGGAAGGGGACGGGGGGAGAGGGGAGCGGGGGGGGTGGGTGGGTTTGCTGTAGTAATAATCATAAATCACAGCTGAAACGCTGCCATGTCACATGCCAGACCGCACCACTAATGACCAGGCCCATCTTTCAGCGGGTATTTTTATCTCGTGAGCCCCTGACACGTACCCTGACTTCTGGAAGCGTCCTCTCTCGTTTTACATGGTCAGCACCTCGACAGCCCCAGCCCCGAAGCACAAAGTTCCTCACATTATCTATAAATACCGCCCGGGCTAAATGGCATTTTCTCTCACCTCCCCAGCCCCCCCCACCCCCCCCCCCGCTGCCTGGCAAGAACCGGGAGCTCTGTGACTTGGCAAAGGGACCCGTGCAGAGTCTTGGGCCAGTACATCTTTAGGGCTTGTCAGACTGTACCCCCACCCCCTTCTTCTTCCCCCTCAAAGCTGTGCCCCCCCCCAACCCACACCCTATGCCACCCCCACCGGGAACAGCTGGCTGAAAAAATAGATCCACCTGCCACTGTCTTCAAGTTCCAAAATAGTTTCGATTTGATTAAACGACTCCAAATCGCTTCCCCCCGCACGCAGCCGCTGCATGTGGAAGGGCATACGTACAACATGAGCAACAACAAATTTGCATTTGTGGAGAATGATATAATTGATGCTGAGCTTAAAGCATAAAAAACACGCACGCACGAACACATGCACGCACGCACGCACGCACGCACGCACGCACACACGCACACACATATTGGTCACTTATTTTGTGCAGAATGTCCTGCCAGGTTTTTGAGGCTTGCTGACATGCGGTGCAGTGGAGAGAGAGAGAGAGAGAGAGAGAGAGAGAGAGAGAGAGAGAGAGAGAGCGCAGGTCAGCGACAGCTTCCTGCTATTTCAGGCTCCATCACAGCTTGAGCCTTTAATTTATTCTGGCAGAATGTGTCAATCACTGAGAAATGGGCCGTGCAAGGGCCGTGAGTATGTCTGGGAGGGGGAGAGAGAGAGAGAGAGAGAGAGAGAGCTCTTGCCGTTTGTTTGTAGTTTTAGTACAGTGTTGCTACCGGATATCCTTCCCTGCTTGACCAATCAGCATTTTGCACGCACGCACGCACGCACGCACGCACGCACGCACGCACGCACGCACGCACGCACGCACGCACGCACGCACGCACGCACGCACGCACGCACGCACGCACGCACGCACGCACGCACGCACGCACGCACGCACGCACGCACACACACACACACACACACACACACACACACACACACACACACACACACACACACACACACACACACACACACACACACACACACACACACACACACACACACAGTATTGGTCGTGGCCAATAAGTGATCCAAAGTAATTCCTGTCAGGCTGCAGTGGATCACAGTTGTGGTCTGAATCTGACGCTGGAGAAACCTCAATAAATAACACTCCTTTGGGATTAGAATCTCCAGCAGTACGTGGTTCTCAAAGTAGGGTTCTGGGCCCCTATAGGGTTCCTTGAGGCGGTTACCAAATGGACCAGTACAGGACTAGCCTGGGCAGCATTCCTTTTCGGGTTTATGATCCGGTCGGGAGCGGATGATATCGCCACGTCATGTAGTATTGTTTTGTAGTCAACAATCATCCGGAACTTCCTTTTCCCTCAAACCGATTTTTCTCAATAAAAGCCGCAGGCTACGAGAGCTTTTATTGTTATTCTTCCGGTTTGATGGAAAAGGAAATTCCGTTTGATTGTTCCCGCCTGA
Organism: Electrona antarctica; assembly: GCF_951216825.1. Taxonomy (NCBI): domain Eukaryota; kingdom Metazoa; phylum Chordata; class Actinopteri; order Myctophiformes; family Myctophidae; genus Electrona; species Electrona antarctica. Next base: position 3,641,907 of record NC_136798.1, on the reverse strand, counting down.
TGACTACAAAACAATACTACAACATGACGTAACGATATCATCCGCTCCAGACCGGTTCACACTGAACTTTTGTAACACAGACCAGGCTTTCCTCCGAGGTGACAGGACAGGTAGGTCAGAGTAGAGTCCCGATGTTTGCAGGTGACTTGCAGCCAATTGCATGTAAATATATGAATACATGCTATCCTGCAGAGCAATGAATGGAGAATTGTTATTCTGCTGCCTCTCCCTGTATGTCTCTTTGTCTGTCTCTCTTTCTCTCTCTGTCTGTCCGTCTCTCTCTGTCGGTGTCGGGCTACTGTTTCCCATGGCAGTGTCTCTCCTCATCCCATGCCAAGGGGTTGAATTTGACCCCTCCTACATATTGCCAAAGCACACACACATACACACCTAAACACACGCACGCACGCACAGTCGCACACACACTGAGAGATGTCTGTGGAGGCCCTGGCATCACATGATGGCGCTGATGGCGTTGCATGATGTCACAGTCAGGATTCTGCGCTCTCCGTGCCAATGGACGTATACTATGGACAGAAGAACACACAGAAGAATGAGAAGAGAAGGTCGGGAGAAAAAACGGATGCATGCATGAACGGACAGGTTGTGATGAAGTGAGACAGGGAGGAGGAGGAGGGCGTGAATGATTTTGGAGTATAGCCATTGGGTCTTGTATAGTGACAGGTAACATCTGTCCCTTATAGAGCGTCGCAGTCCCGCCTCCTACCCTGGACCAGGAAATGAAACCCAATGCATTATTCTCATAGACATTTCTTAAAGTATTTATTTAAAGACGGTTACGCCGCGGACAAAGCCAACTCGAGTCGTGACAACTCATGACAACACAAACAATATTTTGGACCAAACAAAAAATTACAAAGAAGAAAAACAACAAAAAAAGTGTTGTAACCTGCCGTTTTTTTCTTCTTTCTAATTATTTGTTTGGTCCAAAATATTGTTTGTGTTGTCATGAGTTGTCACGACTCGAGTTGGCTTTGTCCGCGGCGTAACCGTCTTTAAATAAATACTTTAAGAAATGTCTATGAGAATAATGCATTGGGATTCATTTCCTGGTCCAGGGTAGGAGGCGGGACTGCGACGCTCTATAAGCCTGTCTCAGTCTTCACCCTCTGTCTCCCTGTATGTGATGTGATGTGTGCATTACATACACGCACGGTACAGGTACAGCCATAAACCTGTTTAAATCACAAACTGTCAGTTTAACTGTGTGCACGTGGGGAACAATGCAGTGTGTATTCGCATACTTTTTATGTGCAGTAGTACAAGTTCAACATGTTTCTGTTGACACATCTCATCTCAGCAGAAGTGTGTGTTTGATTGAGTGATTGAAGTATTTATTAACAGATTGGAGAATTACAGTACATTTCAAGCACAACTCAATACAAGACTAACTGTGGACGACACCATAAAGCATTACACTTGTTTACAATAGGGTCCATGCACCATGTTCAATTCATCATAACATTTAGGGACGTACAAATATACACTTCTATATAGCCCAAAACAGGAAATCGTTATATAGAGGAGGTAAAAAGGGGAAGAAAACGTATACATATACAGGGAGGGGGAAAGGGGTGTGCGTGTGGCGTGCGTGTGTGTGTATTGTGTATAACATGTCAGAAGTATGTTCTGTGCTGTGCCTGTGAACCACCATTCGCTGATCAGCCAAGGAAAGCTGATAACCTCACCTCAGAAAAATGCCGGCATGGTAAAAGATCATTACAGCAGCATATAAGGTCTGTTGGCTCCTGCATTTACATCTGATCCATTAAGATTAAACCATAACACACTTTTATCAAATGAGCAAATTAAGAGGCCTGCATGGAGTTTCTTTCTGTGCCAAATGGAGTGGATTTACATTTCAGATTTATACGTCATTCTGATATTTTTGTGGATTTTGTTTATGGTTTGCTTGTTGTTGGCGGTTTAACGCAGTGGTTCTCAAAGTGGGGTCCGGGGACCCCCAGGGGTCCTTGAGAGAGTTCCAGGGGATCCCCTTGCAGCTAAAGGATAGTTTGGAACCAAATGGACCCTTATGGGTTTGTAACTTTGAGTTAAATTAACATTGATTTTACAATATATATTCAAGTCTCAGAGATAGAAATGCCATTAAATGGGGGGTCCGTAGACTAATGCATGTCAAACTGGGGGTCCTTGAAATTAAGCTGTGAAAGTCTTCTCTCATGCATGGGCGTCCCTGGCATATCTTTTCAAATGGGGGTCCATGGGCTAAGTAATTAGTGTCAATTTTGGGGTCCTTGACATGAAAAGGTTTGGGAACCACGGGTGTAATTGTAGCTGCACCAATTTGCTCAGCCTCCAGTGGAGCTGATGACAGATTGTCTCTCATAAATTTGATGTGTATATACTTCGCCATACAACGGTGCCACACGCCTAAAAGCACACGCCTAAAATAGTCCACCAAAAGAATTTGGCTCTAGAACTGGTTCCGTTCTAGATTCTTGGAACCTTCTTGGCGCTTTCACAGAACCGGTGGGGCGGCGGCCATTTTTAAGGTTCCAGTTCCGAACCAACTTTTAGGGTGCGTTCGGAAATGTGCACCGGGAATGTGGTCAATTTGTTGAGTGTGGTGGGCGGTGACGTCACAGAGTGCGTTCAGTGTGCCTTATTTACGAACGACGCATTCACACTGGACAACCCCAGCTTCAGGGTAGGGTCGCTCAGTGCGGGCACTCGGCACACCCGGTGCGCAGCGCACTGGATTTTCGAACGACAACGCACCGAGTGCACTGAATAAACAAACGACAAGAGAGCACACCAGTGCGTTCAGGGCGCATTTCCGAACGCACCCATAGTGTTCTCAGTGGAAACACTCTGAACTGGTTCAATAGTAGTATTGTCAATTTAGGCGGGAAAAACAACCGAGTCGGTTCCAACACCTGTGGAAAAGGGACCACTGAGTCATGGCCAGCTCCAGGGACCTGCACACATAGAAATCAAAGGGGGCTTCAGCCCCTGCCATTTTACCCGTCGGTAAAACAACTGCCCTTTCCAGACCACGAAAGAAATGCAAATGCCGGCCTGGGCCGTGGCTCAGCAGTCCAGGCACCTTGGCTGGTAATCCAGCCTGGCAGTGTGCCGCAGGTTCGACTCCCGATCCAGACGGCCTTCACTGCATGTCACCCCCCCAACTCTCTCCCCATTTCCCGTCAGCCTACTGTCTGTCCCTCCATAAAAAATATAAAATAAAGGCATTCAGGAGAATTGCTTTTTTTCACGAAGTCTCCTGAACTTGAACGCAGCAGTATTTTGCCTTAAACAAATTTGTTTAGAAATCCATGTCGTTACAACGCATCTCCACTAGCTAAAGAGTGCCCCTGAAAATAGCTAATAGATATTTTTGTCCAAAAGTGCCCTCTTACGGGATTTCAGCCCCTGCCCCTCTATAACACTCTCTACACGTCCCTGGCCAGCTCCTCTTTCATCCTCCAAAAAAGTGAAATTTGTCTCAATTGAACTTAAATAGACAAAATAGGCTACTGTATGTATAGCCTATAGGCCTAGGCCTATATATATATTTTGTATTAAGATAAAATGACCAAATAAAACAAGTTCAAGAACAAGAAGGAGATGCAGATTTTGTCATGGAGTTCATGTTGTTGTTCAGTTGTTCCTTTGCTGTGCTGTGGTGGCATAAATAAACATGTGCGCGCGTCATTTGGGCCAAACTATTAATAAGAATGTCATTTTGGTATCCCCCCCCCCCTAGCCCCCCAGCCCCCCCCCCTAGTCTCTTCCATACCCCATTACTTCTTTTGGATGGACGCCCAATCGTGTGCGCATGGCAGCTGGACGCATGCGTACTTTGAGTAATGATCAACACCGTTGCAGGAGACGGGTCGGGTCTTCAATAATATACTAGCTGCGGTTTCTCTAATGCTACAATATGTAGCCCTGCTCTTAAAACTCTTAAAGACGACGACTTCAATATAATGGTCTTTTTTCTTCCCGGAGAGTCGCCCATGCAGCTGTCGGTTTAAATAGCGTTAAGTGGTTCTCCCACACTACTACACCACGGCTCCGCTAGGAAGAAGTTTGTTAATTTGTGCGCGTGTTAAAGTAGTAACTTTTCGAGTGTTGTTTGTTGTTATTCTGGCCACCCGGGCTGGCTGGCAATGGCCAGGGGTTGAAGTTTGTGAACTAGTCAGTGTGACAGCAGCCGCAGCACGGAGCAGAGAGCAGAGCAGTCTGTCTGTCTGTCTGTCCACTTCTCCACTCCGCTTTTAGCAAAGCCTCTGCACTTCATTCTGTCATGAACACTTCCAAGGAGTGAGAAGAGAAAATTGGCTTGGTTTTATTTTTGGAGGTGCGAAAACAGATTTTTTTCTCTCTCTGGGTATGTTTTTAACTTCACTTCAATTCACAAACAGTATACACAGTATTGTGCGATAATAATAATGTGCATAACTATATAGATTTTTCTGTGTAACAATTTAATGATATATTATATTATAAGCTAATTGGAACATTGAGGCTATATTGGGCAATTTGGGTTTACAGATTTAAAGCCTGGAATGGAATTCCTGGGATGATTTAATATTTATATCTTCTAAAGTGTTGGGTTTAACCGAACGTCCTGACTTTTTATATATAGCCTACTTATCTGATAACTTTAGATAACTTATCTGACTTAAATTCCTTCACTATGTACTATAGGCTGTCATTGAAAATGAAAAGGCTACACCTAAATAATGGTCAGTTTTGACACTATATACTTTTTCAATATCACAAATATAATATTGTTTTTAGGGTATTTCACTGCTAGGTCTGTCACTTAATTATAGGCTACTTTTCCTTGACATTTTGTGGTTTAAGTGTCATATGTGTCCTGTCCGCTTCCCTTGCCTGTTATATGAATTATTGCGGCTCTGATGCAGAACTTAAGAACATGCACCGTCACCGCGCCATACGTCTAATTGTGTGTGTGTGTGTGTGTGTGTGTGTGTGTGTGTGGTGGGGTCTCTCTCACTCTCCTCCGCGCGTCGTAATTCCCATCCCCACGTGGAGTTTGTGTTTATATTTGATATGTTAGGAAATGGGAATCTTATCCCCGCACACACACACACACTCACACAGCGCCACGCCACGCCACCCGGGCGGGCTGCAGAGGGCTTGAATGGCCCTGGCCATCGGCCTGCCCCCTAATAACGACACATGACAAGTTTACGCGTCGTCGGCTCAAAATCTGATAGTCCTACTCCGCCGTAAGTAATCCATACAGGATCGATTTCACATAAGGACTCATAGTTAACCAACTCGCATAGAGATGGACACACGCATGGGGTTTGATTTTGTTTAGATTTTGTTTAAATGACAAGTCCCATAATTGGTTATTATGGTGAATTATTCTCGGTTTTAAGTGGACAGCCAGCCAGGCCACAATTTGATTAATCAATTCCAGCATGTGCATTTTGGAATATAGGCCTAGATAAGATATATCTGCGGTGAGTCGGTGACTTGAAATATAGTGAAAGTTGTGAATCACGCGTGGAAAATATTGATCCATGGACGACGGGGGGTTCGAGTCGATTCATGTTTCACCCTGAATTAATTTAGTGTTCTTATAACCCTAAACAGATTTTTGTTTTGTGTTTTGTCAACTTTAACTAGCAGCCTTCAATAGGCAGTTAAGGATATATTGCTATTCGGATAATAATGATTAAGTGGTCTAGTAGTATAGGTCTAATATTCTGGACTCATCTGGAGACTCCCATGCACTTTACGCATGACATATTTGCGTCTGTATATAGGCCTATTTCAAGTGTTTCCAGCCAAAAAGTACATGGCTACTGTACATTTTTTAGAGGAAGCTTTTTTTCCTTCTCATTCTTGCTTTTGCCAATTAGCATCGCTGTCGCTGAACAAAGTGGCTGCAGGTGCTGCCTATTGGCCTACACCGCTTTCGCATTGGAAATTACACGAGAAAAAAACGTCCACTGAACACACATAATAGCTTATGTTATGGTGCAAGATCTATAAAGAAAACACAAACATGTCATGTTCTGACTGCATGTTTACCACGCCATTTAATTTTCCTCATATTCTTAATAACATGTTTCTGGCCCATGGTCATGTCCAGCATCATTGACGATAATTACGCACAGATACTAGTAGGCTATATTTTTACGCAGTGCATTTTGAGTTCCACAAATGAAAGTCGTCTGCCCGTCAGTATCGCTGCCGAAAATAGTGCGGCCCTTATAGTAGTAAACGCCTGAAATGTCTTTATGACAATAGCAGTAAACCGTGTGGGTGGTGACACACTGGCACTTCATGCGGAATGGTATTTTGAGACGTGCCTTCTATACATGCCAGAGCGTTTTGGAACGCCCCCCCTCACCCCCTCACCCCCACTGACAATTTTCCACCTTTTCCCCCATTTCAATTGAAACGATTCTGTCATTAAACGTTTTCAGTCTAATATCATAATCCCATGAATGACCCTTTTCATTCTATACACTGACTGTAGTGCATGACTGAAATTTTTCACTTTTCCCCCTTATTTCAATTAAAACTATTCTGTCATTAAAAACGTTTTCTATATATGGGCTCCATCTTGCAGCAAGATGGAGCCCATATATAGAAAACGTTTTAAATGACAGAATTTACTTGAACTTATTTGTTTTACTATTCTGAAAATAATTTTAAAATAGTTCTACATGTTGTGAGCTTGTAGATCAGCTATTTGAACTATTTTAAAAAGTTTTTTTAAATGAAAAAAAATGGCAAATAAGGTTAGGGATAAAGGTTAAGGGGTGGCGCAAGATATAGCCCTAATAGGCTAATATCATAATTTAATTAATAACCCTTTTCATTCTACACTATACAACCGATCAGCCCATGTGAGTATATGCGGTATAATTGAGACCCATGTTGATAGGCATCATGCGGTTTGTTCAACATTCTACTCTCCCCGGCTTTTATGGCGTGAAATTACCACAGCGTAGATATGTAAGCCCCCGATCGAGTCCACTTTGGAACCCTCCTCTCCTCTCCTCTCCTCTCCCCTACGGCTGCACGGTGTCCCATATGTGTTTCTTCTTCCATGTCGCTGTCAATGGGCAGAGTGAGAAATATAATTCTCTCTTCTGGGATTGTGACGGAAATGGCAGGGCGGTATTGATTGGTTGCAGCGCATGCAGGGGGTCGGGTAACCGTTCCGCGGGCTTTGAGAGCCATGGCGGGAGGGAATAAAACGTGAAGGGGAGATTAAAGCCTCTATCAGATAGAATGGGATGTCCTGCTTAAGCCATTTAGACCTGACGTCGAAATTTAAAAAAATTGTCTGACAGTTTCCTGAAATACCTATGATTCTATATCAGCGGTTCTCAATATTTCATGTCAAGGACCACAAAAATGATATGTAATTGGCCACCGACCCCCATTTGAGAATGTTGTTCCAGGGACCCTCCCAGAAGCAAAGATTTGAGTTAAAACCGTTCGCTCTGAAAGAATATATATTCAAAGATTTGCCACATTTTCACGATTTTTCAAAAAGAGCAGATCTACAAGCTCTTAGCGCGGCACTCGGTGCCCCGCTATGAGCTTGTAGATCAGCTATTTTTCAATAGCTAAAGTATAACATAATGCTATTGCTTCCCGCTCTAAATGGGTTAAGCTACTTCTGTCCTCCACAGAGGTGAGAGCGAACCAGCATGCGAGCCAGAGAGAGGTGGAGGGTGCGTGGGGTGAGGGGGGGTGGGGGTTGTCTTGGGCACAAATCAATTCGCCTGAGAGACGCATTATTGTCTTCGGTTTCAGGCGAAGCTATGAAAAATTAAAAGGATGCCAGTTAGTTTAAGTCCATGCCAGAGTCCACCGCACACACGCAGCCGCGCACAGACACGCACAGACACGCACGCACGCACGCACGCAGCCGCACGCACGCACGCACGCACGCACACAGGCATACTGTATAGGGCGTAGGCTATGATTATGATATACATAAATGCCCACAGCTGCAAGAAATTGATTCATTAATTGTACAAACAGCATATTATCTTGGTCTTGGATGTCCTGCATGTTGCGAGTATAGATTACTGCTGTTTAGAAGGTCAGTTTACTGGGCTTGTAGTAGAATCACCCTTATGGAAAGATTCCCAGGACTTGCTTCTGTAACACATCATGCATATGCATCCACACATGATTCTCATGAAATAAATTAAATAGCAGTGATATTTTCAGTATAAAAGTCAGTAATAATTAAATTACAATATTGCATATCATTTGTAGTATAGCCTATTCTCTTTCTTGTATAATGAGGATTATTTCGATACCGTGAAAGTTATTTGAACATTTTCTGCTGAAATTCTCATTACCACGATGCGTCCGCATTAATTTCAATAGATCGTTGATTGTATTTTAGATTGAATACACCTTTTCCTTTAGGTCCGTGTGCTGTGCATGGAAAAAAACCTGTTTGACCTGTTTGACCATTGACCCGAGAACCTGTGAACCCACTTAATCATTGATAAATGTGTTAGATAAATGAAATGTATAGGGGAAGAAATGTCACTGTAGGTAGTCAGGGTTCTGTGTGAACCACAGATACGTTGCATCTCAGCGTTTCAACGTAGGCACGTTGTCAGCAGCGGTGAGGTTCCCCAGAGCGAGGCAGAGGCCCTCAGCTGGCCCTGTGAGGTTCCCCAGAGCGAGGCAGAGGCCCTCAGCTGGCCCTGTGCGGTTCCCCAGAGCGAGGCAGAGGCCCTCAGCTGGCCCTGTGCGGTTCCCCAGAGCGAGGCAGAGCCCCTCAGCTGGCCCTGTGAGGTTCCCCAGAGCGAGGCAGAGGCCCTCAGCTGGCCCTGTGAGGTTCCCCAGAGCGAGGCAGAGGCCCTCAGCTGGCCCTGTGAGGTTCCCCAGAGCGAGGCAGAGGCCCTCAGCGGGCCCTGTGAGGTTCCCCAGAGCGAGGCCCTCAGTGGGACCTGTAGGTTCCCCAGAGCGAGGCCTCAGTGGGCCCTGTGAGGTTCCCCAGAGCGAGGCAGAGGCCCTCAGCGGGCCATGGGCCCTGTGAGGTTCCCCAGAGCGAGGCCCTCAGCGGGCCATGGGCCCTGTGAGGTTCCCCAGAGCGAGGCAGAGGCCCTCAGCGGGCCATGGGCCCTGTGAGGTTCCCCAGAGCGAGGCCCTCAGCGGGCCATGGGCCCTGTGAGGTTCCCCAGAGCGAGGCAGAGGCCCTCAGCGGGCCATGGGCCCTGTGAGGTTCCCCAGAGCGAGGCCCTCAGCGGGCCATGGGCCCTGTGAGGTTCCCCAGAGCGAGGCCGAGGCCCTCAGCGGGCCATGGGCCCTGTGAGGTTCCCCAGAGCGAGGCCCTCAGCGGGCCATGGGCCCTGTGAGGTTCCCCAGAGCGAGGCCCTCAGCGGGCCCTGTAGGTTCCCCAGAGCGAGTCCTCAGTGGGCCCTGTGAGGTTCCCCAGAGCGAGGCCCTCAGCGGGCCATGGGCCCTGTGAGGTTCCCCAGAGCGAGGCCCTCAGCGGGCCATGGGCCCTGTGAGGTTCCCCAGAGCGAGGCCCACAGCGGGCCATGGGCCCTGTGAGGTTCCCCAGAGCGAGGCCCTCAGCGGGCCATGGGCCCTGTGAGGTTCCCCAGAGCGAGGCAGAGGCCCTCAGCGGGCCATGGGCCCTGTGAGGTTCCCCAGAGCGAGGCCCTCAGCGGGCCATGGGCCCTGTGAGGTTCCCCAGAGCGAGGCCGAGGCCCTCAGCGGGCCATATGGGCCCTGTGAGGTTCCCCAGAGCGAGGCCCTCAGCGGGCCATGGGCCCTGTGAGGTTCCCCAGAGCGAGGCCCTCAGCGGGCCATGGGCCCTGTGAGGTTCCCCAGAGCGAGGCCCTCAGCGGGCCATGGGCCCTGTGAGGTTCCCCAGAGCGAGGCCCTCAGCGGGCCATATGGGCCCTGTGAGGTTCCCCAGAGCGAGGCCCTCAGCGGGCCATGGGCCCTGTGAGGTTCCCCAGAGCGAGGCCCTCAGCGGGCCATGGGCCCTGTGAGGTTCCCCAGAGCGAGGCCCTCAGCGGGCCATATGGGCCCTGTGAGGTTCCCCAGAGCGAGGCCCTCAGCGGGCCATGGGCCCTGTGAGGTTCCCCAGAGCGAGGCCCTCAGCGGGCCATGGGCCCTGTGAGGTTCCCCAGAGCGAGGCCCTCAGCAGGCCATGGGCCCTGTGAGGTTCCCCAGAGCGAGGCCCTCAGCGGGCCATATGGGCCCTGTGAGGTGCCCCAGAGCGAGGCCCTCAGCGGGCCTGGGCCCTGTGAGGTTCCCCAGAGCGAGGCCCTCAGCGGGCCTGTCTGGGCCCTGTGAGGTTCCCCAGAGCGAGGCCCTCAGCGGGCCATTGGCCCTGTGAGGTTCCCCAGAGCGAGGCCCTCAGTGGGCCATGGGCCCTGTGAGGTTCCCCAGAGCGAGGCCCTCAGCAGGCCATTGGCCCTGTGAGGTTCCCCAGAGCGAGGCCCTCAGCGGGCCATATGGGCCCTGTGAGGTTCCCCAGAGCGAGGCCCTCAGCGGGCCATATGGGCCCTGTGAGGTGCCCCAGAGCGAGGCCCTCAGCGGGCCTGGGCCCTGTGAGGTTCCCCAGAGCGAGGCCCTCAGCGGGCCTGCCTGGGCCCTATGAGGTTCCCCAGTTAAAAAATTATCAAACATTGGCTAAATTGTCAAATAATATAATAGTGGAAATAATAAATATTGTGGAAAATAGCCGATCTACAAGCTCATGAGTTGCGAGGCGTTGTGAGGTTGTAAATCACAATATTTATCTGTGAAACGGAGTGAAACAAAATGTAATGCCTCAACTCCTACAATTCTAAGTGCTTGTCAGGTCCCAGTTCAAATATGATTATTTTGGGGTGTCCCCAGTTCAAATATGATTATTTTGGGGTGTCCCCAGTTCAGCTGAGGACCACAGATGTAGCATCTTAAACAGATTTGGACTGTTGGTGGTTTGATAATAGAAAGCTCTCTAGTGGAAACAGGTTGTGTGGATACCACTTTTCAACCATAAAATGGCTCCATTAATTTCTACTCAGTCCGTGTCTCATAGGAGGGCTGTGGGCAGTTCAGAAACCCGTCCACCAGTGACATCATCGATGGGGAATCCAAGCTAATAGAAACTGCAGGCTTTCTAGTCCTGAAAAGTTGCAGTGCGAAAATGGAAGCCATCGTTCTCACGATAATAAAAATCAAATCAAAATCGATGTCACTGGTGGGCGGGTTTCTGAATAGCCCTGATATTCTGATAGCAATCTTTGCTATAGAGTGTTCATTAACTAACCCTTTAGTAAACGGTAAATGCATTTTCAGGTCGGGATACCAATTTGATCCAATCAGGAGAGAGAAGTCAAAGGACACACATGGTGACACAAAGGAAATGAGCAGCCAAAACTGAAACTGAGACGCTTCTGATACATCATCTCTCCTGAGTTGAAGATCTCACAGTACAGTACATTGCAGTAACTAACGACAGATATCAAATTAAACATTTATGTCACGTAAAAAAACAACATTTTATTCGTTTTTCTACTGTACAATTTGTGTTTTGGTTTGCGATTACACTTCCTCGCGTATAGGAAAGCAGAGAAATAGCATTTTTGTTCGTAACGGCAAAATCCTTAACTTCTCCATCTCGATTACACATACCTGGCCATCTGCTGCTCCTGTCAGGCAGTCAAAGGGTCAACTCACTGTCTGCCTACACTAACCAGACTGAGTCTGTCCCCGGCCAGCCAGCCAGCCAACCATATTATTTACACTTCTCCCTTTTCATTGTTGATATTTACTTCTGCAATTATCTCTCTACTTCACCCTGGGCTGAAGATGATATGTTGAAGTTTAACGCCACCGTTTCCCTCCCATGTCTGACTGTCTCCTGTTGCTCACACACACACACACACACACACACACACACACACACACACACACACACACACACACACACACACACACACACACACACACACACACACACACACACACACACACACACACACACACACATAGCATGTCATGTAGACAGCACAATAATTGCACAATTGCACAATAATTGCATTGTATATAGTCACAGCACATCATAGTACATATGTATAGCATAGTATAGTATATATGTATAGTTAATATGTATAGTGTCATTATATAGATATGTTCTAGTTACATTCTTAGCTTACGCATGTTTCTTGATAAATGCATTTTAGATATTTGATGTATTCCCATACTTTTGTTCCTGCCTAATGTAAGTCGCTCTGGATTAAGAGCGTCTGTAAATTGCACACACACACACACACACACACACACACACACACACACACACACACACACACACACACACACACACACACACACACACACACACACACACACACACACATAGCATGTCATGTAGACAGCACAATAATTGCACAATTGCACAATAATTGCATTGTATATAGTCATAGCACATCATAGTACATATGTATAGCATAGTATAGTATATATGTATAGTTAATATGTATAGTGTCATTATATAGATATGTTCTAGTTACATTCTTAGCTTACGCATGTTTCTTGATAAATGCATTTTATATATTTGATGTATTCCCATGCTTTTGTTCCTGCCTAATGTAAATCGCTCTGGATTAAGAGCGTCTGTAAATTGCACACACACACACACACACACACACACACACACACACACACACACACACACACACACACACACACACACACACAGACACACAGACACACAGACAGGCTGCATGGGGGGGGGGGGGGGGGGGGGGGGGCATGCAGACAGTTGGTCATAAAGGAAGAAATTAATATGCCACACAATGAAAACTTTCATGATGCGGCTTTCACTGATGTTAACCTCTTTTCTTTTTTAGCATGAGGTAGCCTAGTAGCCAAAAAGTGAACCCGGACATGTTGAGTACACCAACGTTTTATGTTAGAAATGCTTTATCTAGCATGTGATGTGTCAAACCAAGGGGTTTTCATGATGCTGAATCCATTCCAAGCTTTAGTTTTGCAAAAACAAACACTCATTGGGCTTAAAACGGCCATGCCCACTTGCTGACATCATCAATTTGTGATGACGGCATTGGCCGTTTTTAGCCCAATGATGCTTGGAATGGATTCAGCATCATGAAAACCCCCTAGTTTGACACATCACATGCTACATAAAGCATGATGAAATTTTGAATATTTTGCCTTCTATAGGTTGTAATTGGTATGGTCACATATTATGCCAATTATGAAAATTTCTCAACATATGCAAGTTAGCATCCGGCAGTTTCTACATGCTGGGGATCCATACCAAACATTTCCAACATAAAACCTTGGTGTACTCAACATGTCCGGGTTCACAATGGGGCTCTATGGGGTGGCTACTAGACTAAAGTGGGTATTGACCACTTATAATTCGTTGCTGTCGGGAGGAAACCTCATAACTCAATTGTTGAGGTTTTTGATCAGTGCTATTGAACACCCTTTACGTCTGTGTGTTGTTTCGAAAATATTGAACCATAGTAAAAAGTGCTTTGGACAAAACCTCTTAACTCCATTGGACCCTCAAACTGTCTGCTAAAGCAGCTAACTCCACCACCTCCCCCCCCCTTTCATGGAAGTAATTGACGATATATAAAGTTACAACACCAACTTTGATGAGGCTGTATTGCTTTGTTTTAAAAATATAATGTTTTCTTTATTTCCTGAAAAATGTATATTTTTAATTTCCTGAAAAATGGACATTTTGGAGTTATGAGGTTTCCTCCCGACAACAGAGATATACGGGGGGGGGGGGGGGGGGGGGGACATTAGCCAAAAAACAGCCGATCTACAAGCGCTTGTAGATCGGCTGTTTCTGGCGAAGAGACGGGAGGGGAAAAAATAGCGGTCCGATTACAGCTGTAACTCAAGCCCGGTTCTCTTAAGACTGGAGGGTTCAAGTGGCTGTTCTGTGTGGCCAACAGGTAAACCAGTGCATATACCTTACACTGACTGTAGGCGCCAACAAGAATGGATTTGGATTTGGATGGACGGACGTTTTAATGTATTTTTCCAGCTTATTTTATTGTCTTTTCTTCTTTCTTTTAATCCCTTTAAGGTGACGACGAGTGGCTGCTCCAGAAACCATGGAGGCCTCACAGGACCTCGGAGAACACACGGTGAGTCAAATGCTACTCTACTGTGTGTGTGTGTGCGTGTGTGCGTGCGCGTGTGCGTGTGTGCGTGCGCGCGCCCGCGCACAGGTGAGCAAGCATGCACTAGGCTGTAGTGGCCACCCAGGCTTGGTATAAGGACAGTATGTGTGTGTGTGTGTGTGTGTGTGTGTGTGTGTGTGTGTGTGTGTGTGTGTGTGTGTGTGTGTGTGTGTTCTAACACACAACAGATGTGGTTCAGAGAGTAAAGTGTACAGTAACCATATGGCAACAGTCAGAGGGAATGAGACTTAATTAGAAACAATACTGGACATGGACATCGCTTTAGGGGGTGTGTGTGTGTGTGTGTGTGTGTGTGTGTGTGTGTGTGTGTGTGTGTGTGTGTGTGTGTGTGTGTGTGTGTGTGTGTGTGTGTGTGTGTGTGTGTGTGTGTGTGTGTGTGTGTGTGTGTGTGTGTGTGTGTGTGTGTGTGTGTGTGTGTGTCGAATCGATGTGGCTCATTACAATATTGACCATGATGCATGAAGTTCTGTTTTTTAGAGGCATGTATACCTTTTTCTCATAAAATATGAACACGCACACAGAAGCGACCTCGCCCCATGAGGTCTGGGAATGCCCATTATGTGGACCTTTTGTTTTAAACGTTTTCGGGCCAGATAGGGCGTAAAATGTGTGCTAATTAGTAAGGCCAGGATGACTTTGGGGGGCGGGCCTGTCTAGAGTTTTAATGGACAGGTATCAGTCAAAAGGGAGACATCGAAGAGGAAGGACGGGTGGGGAAGGATCAACAAATGGAATGTCAGAACAGGTCAGCTCCATACAGAATATGGAGATCTAAGGGTTTGATGAGGTCATATCAACATGGTGTCCGTGAGGTCGGATGTAGAGTTGCTGGCCAGCTCCATATATGCAGATCTAGGTGATGATCCAGTTTTCTCCATGTATGGCAGTCCAGGGTTGATGTAGTCAGTGTCGTGATCTTCATGGAGACGGCCATATATGGAGCGTGTCACGAGGCGTGACTGACAGACTGACAGTGTGACTGACTGATATGAAATGCAGGTTCTACGGACTATTTTTGCTCTTGTTTTTCCCTGTTTCCTTTTCTTTCCTTTCCTTTCCTTTTGTAACAATAAAGCACAACCGTGACCACACGAACACTAACCCACAAAGCCTTTACAACAGGGACGTGCACACATAGTCATCAAAGGGGGCTTCAGCCCCTGCCCTTTTACCCGTCTGTAAAACAACTGCCCTTTCCAGACCATGAATGCAGCATTTACTACATGGTGAAAGAAATGCAAAATGCCACTCCTTCAGGAGAATAGCTTTTTTTCCGAAGTCTCCTGAACTTGAACACATTATTTTGCGTTGAACAACTTTGTTTAGAAATCCATGTCGTATACACCGCATCTCTATAGCTAAATAATGCTGGGTTGCGCCCCGAACATAGCTGATCTACAAGCTTGTAAATCTGCTATTTTTGCTATTTTTATGGCCAAAAAGTGCCCTCTTACGGGCTTTTAGCCCCTGCCCCTCTAACACTCTCTGCACGTCCCTGCTTTACACCAGGGGGTCCAAACTCTTTTCAGAGGGGCCATAATAGAAAATATGAAAACACCCAAGGGCCAACTACATCTGATGACATAATGTACCTTCGGACAATAACAAAGTCACATATTGTACATAGGCCTATGCATCGCATTTAAACAATTCTATTTAACTATTATCGTCAATATTTAATATCAATGGTCTTTTGCAGGTGTGTGTTCTGTGAACAAAAAGTGTAACTCAGCCTTTTAGCAAATGTAACCAGACGAGCAAGGTACCGGAAATACAAGGAACACTGACAAATTATACTCTGGGAATTGCCCAGGTTAAAAAACTTGAATGTAAAAACGTCCCAAACTGTTGGGTGGGCCGTTCATAACACAATTCAGGTATGAAGCTTTGGGCCGTATAGAATTCATCCCAGGGCCGCACTTTGGACACCCCTGCGCAAATTGCGGACGTATCGTATCGTGAGCTTGTACATCTGCTATATCTCTGGCGGTGGCGACACCGCCATGAAGGTGACTGACTGTCCCCGGACGGCGTGTGGCCGTCGCCGCCGCGTCACGTCAGCGACGACCCAGTTCTGCTTGTTTAAAGATCAGGTCGTATTGTTGGGAAAATGATTTTGGCGGCGAGAGAGAGGTCCACTCGCATTTCAAAGTCGTTAGGCAGCCACCAGAACAGGTGTAATTTCATCCCCTCCTGCTCCATCAAGCTCGCCTCTCTCTCTCTCTCTCTCTCTCTCTCTCTCTCTCTCTCTCTCTCTCTCTCTCTCTGACCTGCCAGCCCCGATAGTAACAATGGCGTGAAGTGGGACGCGGCACATGAAATATGTTGTTGTTTTTCTTGCACTTTTTGTGCGTCTCTGTCATTCGTGACCTGGTTTAGATTACCCGCCAGGACCATTGAGTATACTGTCACTCACTCACACACTTACACCACCACGACACACAATTACACACGCATGCATGCACGCACGCACGCACGCACGCACGCACGCACGCACGCACGCACACACACACTCTCAAACACTGAGAGAGAAATAACCCATTCTGGGCGGGAACCCCAGAATGGAAGGGTTTTGTTACACTTTAGCTATTGAAAAATAACAGATCTACAAGCTCATAGCGTGGCACCGAGTGCTGCGCTACGAGCCTGTAGATCTGCTATTTTTGAAAAATGGTGAAAATGTGGCACAAATCTTTGAATATATATTCTTTCAGTGCAAACTTTTTTAACTCGTATCTTTGCTTCTGGGGGGTCCCTGGAACAACATATTTTGAGATGGGGGTCCGCAAATACATCATCATTTTGGGGGTCCTTGACATGAAATAGTTTGAGAACCACTGACATAGAAACAGGGTTTTCAGAAAACTGTCAAGATTTCGAAGACATTTTTTAGAATTTCTCAGGTGTAAATGGGATAAAGAAAGCGAGAGAGAGAGAGAGAGAGAGAGAGAGAGGGAGGGAGTGGGAGTGGGAGAGGGAGTGCGAGAGAGAGTGGGAGTGCGAGAGAGAGAGAGGGAGAGGGAGTGCGAGAGAGAGAGAGAGAAGACAGAAAGAACTTGGGGGGTGGTAGGGGTGTATTTGTCTTGCCACACTGACATCCTAATATCAAATATTAATGTGCATATTCCACAATTACTTCACCTGCTTTAAATAGTGCAGTGATATCATTTATAATGTGAATATGAGCTGTGGGTTCAGAGACATTGATTCATTGTTCAGGTTTTGAAATGAGAGGCCAGAGCAAGGACATAGATTTTAATCAGACCACACAGTGCCTTACTGTACATTCAGGCTTGGCGATATATATATATATATATATATATATGCCTGCACTGTACAATTCTCTGTTCATTTAAAATAGTTGGTCAACATTTTTCTTTGGCCTATTTTCTTTTTTCTTTCACCTTTTTTTCTGTTCATAACCATTAATTGTATGTCATAGCGTGTATAACATTTTCAAATCAATTAAACAAAAGTAATTTGATATACAATCTTTCACTGGTATATTTTTTACTTTTAACAATAATATTTCCACATACATTTATTTTTTTGACAACATTTCTAAACGTCTCTGCCCCTCCAACACAAAACAATTCCCCCAAGTATAAGCGGAATGTACCAGAAATGGTTTTTTTTAATGTAATTTAAAATGAATACATACTGTACCATTTCTGACAACATTGTTACGTTCCAAAATGTCCTATATTCCAAAGGGCCCTGCAGCTGTTCTTTGTCTATATAGAAGTGTCTATTTGTACGTCTCTAAATGTTTTGATGAATTGGACATGGTGGACCCTCTTGTAAACAAGTGTAATGCTTAATTGGGTCGTCCGCTCACAGTTAACAGTCTTTGTATTGAGTTTGTGCTTGAAATGTACTGTAATTCTGCAAACTGTTAATACATATTTCAATCAATCAATCAATCAATCTTTGGATTTGGAGGGTTCTTCTGTGGTTTAGTTTTGAATTGAATTCTGGGAATCGCGGTTCTAACTCACCATATAGACACACTGTAATGAAGCTATAGCAGTGTCGCCAAAAGTTACACAGTATATGAGCTTAAATGAGGGAGTCGCAAAAATAATAAGTAATTTCATTACAGTGACTCAGTGAGTAGTTAGTGATGTAACAAGTTACAGATCTTAATCCAACAAAATATATGATTGTGAGGCATGTTATAATTAACGAATGAATGTTTTTGCTATACAATTTCTAAATTTGTAGGGCAAAAAAATAAACATAATTTAAGCCTTACTATGTAACCTTTTTAATGAATACAATAACATTGTGTCCATTCTGTATGGTATGGAGTATGTTAAACAGCTTGACTGCATAACCCGCGTTCCACACTATTTAATCCATGTTCTTCCCCTTCGTAATACGCTAAACCCGCTATTTGTTTTATGCGTTTAATTCGCCGTTACATTTTTAAAAGAAATAGCGGATTTGTCGCGGACCTGGTGGTGACGAGGCGGACGCGTTATGACGACATAACCGGAAATCAACCAACCACTGGCTTGCAAGGGCTTCTGGGAAACTGAGTCCAATGCAAAGTGAACGAGGGTGTAGGCAAGGGACAATCTTAGCTCGCTTTGCTCTTTGTCTACGACCCGGATCACGGAAGTGGCTTTTTTGTCGGCTCAATAACAAATCATTGGAGTGTTTTCAAGCTGATTTTCATGGATCAAAGGCGCAAATACTTAGGCGTATAATTAAACCATCCCGGCAGCCTCGGTATATGTCATATATTAATATAAAGCCGTCAAAGTTGTAATACAAATATAACTTACAAATGGGTTGGTTGGATTTTGTCTCCCTGCTCTTCTATTAAGACATTTAGAATTTAGTGTCAATTGGTCATGTCTCACTGTCTCAGGCACAGGACCCTGACACCATGTCTCACTGTCTCAGGCACAGGACCCTGGTCATGTCTCACTGTCTCAGGCACAGGACCCTGGTCATGTCTCACTGTCTCAGGCACAGGACCCTGACACCATGTCTCACAGTCTCAGGCACAGGACCCTGTTGGTCATGTCTCACTGTCTCAGGCACAGGACCCTGTTGGTCATGTCTCACTGTCTCAGGCACAGGACCCTGTTGGTCATGTCTCACTGTCTCAGGCACAGGACCCTGACACCATGTCTCACTGTCTCAGGCACAGGACCCTGACACGATGTCTCACTGTCTCAGGCACAGGACCCTGACATGTCTCACTGTCTCAGGCACAGGACCCTGACACCATGTCTCACTGTCTCAGGCACAGGACCCTGACACCATGTCTGACTGTCTCAGGCACAGGACCCTGACACCATGTCTCACTGTCTCAGGCACAGGACCCTGACACCATGTCTCACTGTCTCAGGCACAGGACCCTGACACCATGTTCAGGTCATGTCTCACTGTCTCAGGCACAGGACCCTGGTCATGTCTCACTGTCTCAGGCACAGGACCCTGGTCATGTCTCACTGTCTCAGGCACAGGACCCTGACACCATGTTGGTCATGTCTCACTGTCTCAGGCACAGGACCCTGTTGGTCATGTCTTACTGTCTCAGGCACAGGACCCTGTTGGTCATGTCTCACTGTCTCAGGCACAGGACCCTGACACCATGTCTCACTGTCTCAGGCACAGGACCCTGACACCATGTCTCACTGTCTCAGGCACAGGACCCTGACACCATGTCTCACTGTCTCAGGCACAGGACCCTGACACCATGTCTCACTGTCTCAGGACCCTGACACCATGTCTCACTGTCTCAGGCACAGGACCCTGACACGATGTTTGAGACCTGATGGTCAAGATTCAAGTTATACCCCGAGCGAGCAAGCATGCTCAAGTTAGCTCGACGGTCGACATTTCAGCACTTGGAAGAGAAGAGGTAGAAGAACGTTACATATAGTGCTGCTTTAAATGATAAGAAAATGATTAAAAAAAAACTAAACTGTAAATATAATGTTTATAATTTAGCAGAACTCTTTTTGCTTTTTGCTGAAGGGGGGCGGGGGGAAAAGGAACAAAACGGAGCAGCAGACCTCACACACACACAGGGGCTTTTTAGGGGGGGTTGTCTGTTGATACCTGATACGGCCCCCCGGCCCCCCCACCCAGCCTCCACCCCCCCACCACCCCGTCCAGCCCAGTCCAGTCCCACCACATCTAGCCTCCCTCCGTCATCTGTGTTATGGTCAGGCGTCCTCCTTGGCCGCCTGCCTGTCGATGGCCGGCCTGCCGTCTGGGGTCCTCGGGGAGTGCTATCATGACAAGGAGCCTGAGGCCAAACCTAAGTGCTGCATGCATGAGCACATTATAATGTTGTCCTTTTAACTGTACCGTACACCTGTCGTTATGTGGGAGTCTGCATGCTTTAACTGTACCGTACACCTGTCGTTATGTGGGAGTCTGCATGCTTTAACTGTACCGTACACCTGTCGTTATGTGGGAGTCTGCATGCTTTAACTGTACCGTACACCTGTCGTTATGTGGGAGTCTCTATGCTTTAACTGTACCGTACACCTGTCGTTATGTGGGAGTCTGCATGCTTTAACTGTACCGTACACCTGTCGTTATGTGGGAGTCTCTATGCTTTAACTGTACCGTACACCTGTCGTTATGTGGGAGTCTCTATGCTTTAACTGTACCGTACACCTGTCGTTATGTGGGAGTCTGCATATATAAGGAGAGTTGGGCTGTTGATTTATGGTACAAACCAAAACTAAGAACATTATCGTCTTATTAAAAATAATTATGGCCCTGAACCTTATGTTACACAAAATGTATCCAAAAGTCAGAGATCTTTTTGTGCACAGCTGCATTCTGGGACCTTACCATTAGCTTTAGAAACGGGTAGATTCATTGGTACTCCTGAGGAGGACAGAGTATGTTTACTGTGTGATTTGAAAGAAATTGAGAATGAAATTCATTTTTTGTTTTACTGCCCATTATATTATAGAACTAAGACATGTATTATTTTGTAAAATGACAACTATCTGTGTTAACTTTTTCTGGTTAGAGGACTACGAAAAGTTGGAATTTTGTTTTAGGAAAGGTATTTTTGCTTTAGCAGACTTTTTATGCAAAGCGTGGGAAAAAAGGCAGAATGTTTTGTTTGTGTAAAAAAAAAAAAAAAAAAAAAAAAATGTTTCTTGTACACAATGCAATACTTTTTTCTTTTTTTTTAAAGATATTTTTTTGCGGCTTACGCCTTTTATTGGTTTTTGAAGGGACAGACAGTAGGCTGACAGGAAACGGGAGAGAGATGGGGGAAGACATGCAGTAAAGGCCGTGTCGGGCTCGGGAGTCGAACCCGCGGCACACTGCGACTGGATTACCAGTCGGGTGCCCAGACGGTTACGCCACCGCCTGGGCCACAATGCAATACTGACGCAATGATTTGTGGTGTGTCCTATAAGTCCATGTGGGCTGGGCTCCTTGGGTGCATGACACAAAAATAAAGAATCTATCTAAAGAAATCTATCTATCTATAGGGAGCTAATTTTGTGCTTCATTACGTACGGCGTGTTGTTGCACTGAGAAAAGCCTAGATCTATACAAGCAGTATGTATAGGCCGATATTCACCAACAACATGCCATAAATAAGGTTATAAGTGTTTAACCTTTTCGTTGCTATCTACGTTTATAAACGTAGCTAGGCTATCGGTACCTACTGGTGCTATCTACGCGTATATTCGTAGACAACCGTATCCTCCATATATGAAGCAGCGACCGTCGGTTTACCTTTTTAGCATTGCTCCGGTTAGTATGGAGTCTCCGTCCCCACCAGCTATGGGATTTTTAAATCCAGCTCCATTGAGCCTCCATTATAACAGGATTTTCAAAGCGCTGTATCTCAAAAGGATACAGTGGCGGACGGGTGGCATTCCTTAGGTGTGCTTATGCTGCCACCTAGCGGCAGCAATATGCAATGAACCGTCAATCTCCCCCAGTGTTCATATTAACTTATTTCAATTCAACAAATTCATACCAGTAAGACGCCTGAGGGCGAGATGCGACCTCACCCCAAAAGGGCGAGGTCGCGTGCACGCATCCACCTGGGTGATGGCGGCAGACTGCTGGGCGAGCGCTGGCGTTTTGGCATGGGGGGGTCAGATCAACATATGGAATGAATTCTGTACTGGCCATATATGGAGCATGTCTTGAGTGTACAGGGTTTGATGTTATCAGATCAACATTATGGAATGTCAGAACAGGTCAGCTCCATATATGGAGATCTAAGGGTGGCAGCGGGGGCAGTGTACTGAGTGTAAAGGGTTTGATGAGGGCCCAGGTAGGGCCGAGCCTTAATTTTCGGGCCTGTTGAGAACACTAGTTTTTGACGGCTGCCGGGCGTGGCTGCACTAATAACTTTGGGGCAGGCTCGTCTAGAGCTTAAATGGACAGGTATCAGTCAAAAGGGAGACATTGAAGAGGAAGGACGGGTGGGGTAGGATCAACATATGGAATGACAGAACAGGTCAGCTCCATATATAGAGATCTAGGTTTGAGGTTTGAGGTCAGATGTACAGTTTCTGGCCAATATATATGGGCATTCCCATATACAGTATGGGCTTAATATTGATGACGATCCCTGATTATGTCATGTGATGTCACGATACCATATATGGTCATGCCTGGGGTGACCAACCAACCAAACAACTGACTGAGTAACTGACTGACTGACGGGAAATGCACGATTTCATAGTAAATGCGACCTGTGGTCGCAACAAATCTCCAGGACAAAATTATCATCAATCATAAGACGTGTACATTTTAGCTGACGGAGGTAAACAGGAGTCCTCATTGGATGCAATTCACACACAGTAAAACCCTCCAGGTTTAGTTTAACTCTGGAGTTAACTGACGACACTGTAGCCAACCATCAAACCAAGCACTCCAAATATGATCGTAATAATTCATACTCAATTAGAGTCCTGCACGCCCGTGGTGAACGATATATGGTGTTTGGTGTGGATGGCCCTTAAAACGCGCACGCACGCACGCACGCACGCATGCACTCACGCACGCACTCACGCACGCACGCACACGCACGCACTCACCCCCCCCCCCCCCCGTGCTTCTTGGTCCAACAGGGTCATGATTGAAGTCTCCAGCCTGTCGACTAGTCCAGGGAAGGAGGGAGGAAGCGGAGCGAGGGGGGGGGGGGGGTTGGAGTTGGAGTTGATGACCCCAGGGAGCCTGGCAGGACTTTTAATGTATGGCCGAGAGAGGGAGAGAGAAATGGAGGGGGGGGGGGGGGGGGGGGGGGGGGGGGGGTGGGGGGATGGGGTGAGAGAGAGAGAGAGAGAGAAAGAGAGAGAGAGAGAGAGAGAGAGAGAGAGAGAAAAAGGAAGAAACGAAGGGGAGAAAGTTTTTTTAGACTCAACCTTTTCCTTTGGTGCACAGGGAGAGAGCATGGCAACTGTCCCAGTGTGTGTGTGTGTGTGTGTGTGTGTGTGCGTGCGTGCGTGCGTGCGTGCGTGCGTGCGTGCGTGCGTGCGTGCGTGCGTGCGTGTGTGCGTGCGCGCGCCTGTGCCTGCGTGTGTGCGTGTGCGAGAGGTGCGCGCGCGAGAGAGAGAGAGCGAGAGAGAACATGGATGAAGTTAAAGTAGGAAAGGGGGTCAGGTTGCACCCCTCTTTCACCCCTACAACTCACACTCACACCGTGTGACGCACACGCGCATGCACAGATTGCACACACACACACACACACACACACACACACACACACACGCGCGCGCGCGCACCTATGCACAACAGCAGCAGCAGCAACAGCAGCAGCAGTAGCTAAATGCGAGCTGCATGCGGGCCGCACCCTGATTTCTAAGTTAATGTCACCATCACAGACGGTGGTCTCAGAATCTGCCCGACAACAAGGCATGTGGACTAAGTCGAATATAACAGCTACACCCCCTCCCCCCCCCCCCACCACCACCACCACCACCACCACACATACACAGTACACACACACACACACACACACACACACACACACACACACCTCTGGCGTCCCCCTATTGGCACCCTCACACACAGACTTGCACCTCAGGTTCCTTTCAATATCAACTGATTGCTGTATGATTTAAGATAGGTTGACACATAACGGTGGAGTGAGGGGATTGAGAGACCCACCATATTCTTTAGTTTTACCCTGAGCCTTATAGATATAGACAGAGTTCACTTCATGAGGCCAGTCCAATGGCGGCTCTCCTACATAGACTTCTATTGAGAATGGGTACAACCAACTGGGACAAGTCCTGGGCCGGAAGTAGGCAGAAATGCATTGGACTCAGGCAACAGCCCAGCTTTAATGTGATGATCTTAAATCCCTTTAGTTTAGATTGTTTTGTAGTAATAGTACAACATAAACATTACAGAGACTTTAGTTGTTACTGTACAATACTTTAAAACAGTTGTCATGTTGCACACATGCTTAAAATAGCTCTTATTTGCGCCGCCCTCGTTGAAAACAATGTATTTCCAACTCCAGCTTGTCTCAGTTCAGGCTGCATGAGCAGCGCTCGAGCGCTCTGTTTCTGCCCCCTCTATATCGTAACTCTTCTATTAGATGGCTCTGGTTATATCATTATACCAATGTGGATTATCCAATAAGCAGATCTGTACCATTTTATTTAGCACCTGAACCTCAACATACTGTAATGTTCTGCATGCCTGCATGGGGGAAATATATAATGTATGTATGTTGAAATTTGTCAAAAAAAAGCAGTAGTGTGAGTGACTCTTTTTGAGGGGTTAAGCTTGTAGATCAGCAGCTATTTCTGGCAAATAGATTTGGTGTGGATGGAAAAAGGAGTGCACCAACTACAACATGTACAGTCGGTACGTCCAGCCGGGGAAACTCCCCCCTGCCAGGTGAAAAGAAGCAGCTTGGACTCCTCAGACGCGCATCCTCATGCATCGGAGGAAGCATGAGGTCAGTCCACCGCCCTCCCACCCCAGGTTGGCAGAGGAAGTGTAGCGCCCAGGATTACATTATTAGATAATTGACACTGGGTGAAAAAAATGGGTTGCAAAATCGGGGGATAAAAAAACACCAAAAGGGCAGGAAAGAAAGCTATCACAAGGAAATGGGGCCAGATAGAACCTCCAAATCGGGGGCAATGGGAAGAGGTGATAGAGGACATATATCTTATGGAGAAACTGACACATCGCTTGCGACTACAGGAACAGCAAATGGACGATAAATGGTTGAAATGGACAATACATGCATTAATGCAAGTAATGTAACACGCAATGTCGATTTTATTTTATTTTATTTTTATTTAATTTTTGTCTGTTTGCACTGTACGTTTCCTTTTCTGTATGTTTTTTTTTCTTTCTTTTGTCATTGTTTAAAAATTAATAAAAATGTAAGTGATACAAAAAAAAAGAAAAACACCCCTTTTGGTGTTAGCATTATGTTATGCTTTAGCTATTGAAAAATAGCAGATCTACAAGCTCATAGCGCGCCACCGAGTGGCGCGCTACGAGCTTGTAGGTCTACTATTTTTGAAAAATCGAAGAACGACTGACATAGAAACATAGCTTTTTCAGAAAACTGTCATTTTCAAACAGACATTTTTAGAATCTGATCTCGGGTCAAAATGGGTTAAAGCCACGAAGTGGTAATGAAGTCCCATAGAAGTAATTTATTGTTGGCGGCACACCTTCATGGGAAAAAAGGGCACGGTTCAAAACGCCGTGTGGAGATGAAGCACACAGCCTCTTTCTCTCAGAGAGCCGTTCAGTTCAGTTCTCACCTACCCTGTTGCCAATTCATAACCTCAGCGAGTCAGTGTGAGTGTTTGGTCAGTCAAGGGAAAGCCTGCAAGGTGTGGGGTTAGCGGGTCACAGACAGCCTCTAAGCCACAGCCACAGTCTGACGGAGTCAACCCCCACACCCCCCCAAACCCACCCCCGAACAGACTGGAGAATCCATCTAGGAGACCTCACTAACCATGGAGCGTGGGCTGGAGAAGGACACACCAGACAGGAAACCACAATTTGTGTGTGCGTGTGTGCGCGTCTGAGAGTGTGTGTGTGTGTGTGTGTGTGTGTGTGCGTGTGTGTGTGTGTGTGTGTGTGTGTGAGTGAGAGCGCGTGTGTGTGTGTGTGTGCTGCTATACTCGTGAGGGCCAATTGTCCCCACAAGTGTAGTAAGAATTTGAGAAATAATAGACATTGTGAGGACTAAACGGTAAATCGTTGTTTTATTTGGTTTTAATACGATTTTTAACCCATTTTGAGCGGGAACCCCTTTTGGTGTTACATACATTATGTTATAATTTAGCTATTGAAAATTTTTTGGAAAATCGTTAAAATGTGCCTCAAATCTTTCAGAAAATTGTCATGATTTAGAAGACATTTTTAAAAATGTCGACGTCAGGCCTGAATGGGTTAAAGTTAGGCTTAAAATTATGAAAATGTTTTTAGAGGTTTAGGTTCAGGGACTGGAGTTGGAGTTGCCTGATTCGTGCTTGGTTGCGTCACTGCGTGCCAGTGTTGTGCACTGCCTGGAAAATGGCCAATCTACGAGTTCACAATGCGTCGTGCCGTGACATGCTGTGAGACTGGAGAGCTGCCATTTTTTTTGGGCTATTTTCAACAACAAAAATGTTGATGTCCTCACAGGAATAGTAATACAAACGTGTGTGTGTGCGCATGTGTGTGTGTGTGTGTGTGTGTGTGTGTGTGTGTGTGTGTGTGTGTGTGTGTGTGTGTGTGTGTGTGTGTGTGTGTGTGTGTGTGTGTGTGTGTGTGTGTGTGTGTGTGTGTGTGTGTGTGTGTGTGTGTGTGTGTGTGTGTGTGTGTGTGTGTGTGTGTGTGTGTGTGCGCGCGTCTGTCTGTGTGTGTGAGTATGTGTGGAGGTGTTTCGCTCTGTTTTAGACATAGACCCTGGCCTATACTCGGTGTCTGGCGTGGGATGGCTGTGAGGTCATTTGAGTGGAGATTATCTCATATTGTGACTACCCTGGTTTCTGATGCTAGTCGGACAGGACTGCTGGTGTGTGGCTGGTGTGTGTGCGTGCGAGCGTGCGTGCGTGCGTGCGTGCGTGCGTGTGTGTGTGTGTGTGTGTGTGTGTGTGTGTGTGTGTGTGTGTGTGTGTGTGTGTGTGTGTGTGTGTGTGTGTGTGTGTGTGTGTGTGTGTGACTATTTCCTTCACCCTCTGTAAATGATATTCACATCAAGATTCCTCACTGTGTTCGAATGCTAAAAAAAAACAACCTATATTGAGACTTTCAAGGACAGAGAGGAGATGGAATTAGTACCAGATGTTTAACGTCTCTCTTAAGTACATATTATTCACATATGAAATGATTTGACCAGATATGTAACCTTCGAGAAAACTTTTCACCGACAATCCCTGAATTCACCCCAAACATCGTCCAAAAGTTCCCCCGAAACGACAAAAAAAGAAAGAAAGAAAGTCACATGACTATAGAAGTTAATCCATTCAGGACGGGAACCCCTGATTTGTTATACTTTAGCTATTGAAAAATAGCAGATCTACAAGCTCGTAGCTTGTAGATCTGCTATTTTCGAAAAGTCGTGAAAAAT
>NC_136798.1:3601648-3609148 GCF_951216825.1 Electrona antarctica | reverse complement strand
TGTATGAATGTGTGTGTGAATGGGTGAATGTAATGCACATGTATAGCGCCTTGGATAAAGGCGCTATATACATGCACCATTTACCATTTACCAACCAACTGGACCCCCACAAGTCCAACAAGCGAACCTGGGGTGACGGACATGAAGGGCCTTCACAGTGGGCCACCCCGTCACTGTGACGGACATGAAGGGCCTTCACAGTGGGCCGCCACCCCGTCACTGTGGAACTCACTCCCAGCTCACATCAGAGAGCAGCTCCCACTAATGTTCAGTAGCACACTCACTCCAATTCTCCATCTCCTTCCTCCTCTGTCCATCATCCGCACACACACACACACACACACACACACACACACACACACACACACACACACACACACACACACACACACACACACACACACACACACACACACACACACACACACACACCTCATTGATTTCTCTTCACTATGGGATGTGGCAAGGTGGGGGTGGGGGTGCGGCGGGTGGTCGAGGACCTGTGTGTGTGTGTGTGTGTGTGTGTGTGTGTGTGTGTGTGTGTGTGTGTGTGTGTGTGTGTGTGTGTGTGTGTGTGTGTGTGTGTGTGTGTGTGTGTGTGTGTGTGTGTGTGTGTGTGTGTGTGTGTGTGTGTGGGGTGGGGGTTAGCGGTAGTGGTTGGGTCATGGGTGGGTGGGTGGTGGCGAGGGGGTTTTCAGAAGGCGGTGGTGTCCTGTTTCTCCCTGAGCCCAGATCCCAAAAGAGGTGTGTGTGTGTGGGGGGGGGGGGGGGGGGGGGGGGTGCTTTAGTTCTAGTTTCCCAAACCGTGGGTCGGGACCCGTTCCTGGGTCACAATGTTTGAGGGGCGCGCCGCTCGCCCCTCCTATATTCAGCTATTATTAGTGTAGATCTTCGTCTTACACAAACGTTAATTCCCATTGACAATGAACGGAGAATTGATGTCATAAGTGTCTGAGCAAATGGGCCTACAGTGTCTATTTTCATCCTATACACAAAGTCATATGTGGCTTGAGCAAATAGACATGTTATGTCATGATGATGTACGATGATAAGAGTACCCCTCACTTCACACGGGTGTGATTTTTATAATTATATTTTTTTGCTAAAAAAGATGACCCCAAAATGTTTCAGTAGTCCATAGCACTTACCCTACCCCCCTTAGACAGCACTTCTTAGACTTATATAGCATTTGAAACAGACTTATAGCATGTCATGTAGACAGCACAATAAGTGCATTGTATGTAGTCATAGCACTTCATAGTATATATGTACAGCATAGTATAGCATATATGTATAGTTTATATGTATATTGTCATTATATAGATATGTTCTAGTTATAGTTTATATGTATAGTGTCATTATTATAGATATGTTCTAGTCACGTTCTTAGCTTACGCATGTTTCGCGATAAATGCATTTTACATATGTGATGTATTCCCATGCTTTTTGTTCTTGCTTAATGTAAGTCGCTCTGGATTAAGAGCGTCTGCTAAATGCCTAAATTGTAAATTGTAAATTGTAGTCTAGTAGTAAACATGGCAGTTCTGATGTAGTGATAATATGCATCTAGCTATACTATACAAGCTGCACAACACGCTGTAGATTGTCTGTTTTCACTAGTCTGGGTACAAGGAGAGATTCCATTTCCTAGATGATAAATGATAATTAATAATCGATCCCTAATTTGGGCATGTCATGCTCAGTTATATGCCAAAAGTTTCCAAAAAAATGTATTTTTGATACCGAGACAGTCATGGTGGCAAGACTTTTTTTAATCCAAAATGAGTTAATATAATGGCACAGGCAGACATACTATAGAGCATGTTTGAAATTAATGTCAGAGCTGAAATCGACATGTAAATATGAAATAAATGCTTAAACATGTAGCTATAGGTGTAATGTTAGAGACCATGTAAATATGAAATAAATGCTTAAACATGTAGCTAGGTGTAATGTTAGAGACCACAGAAGTGAACCTTTCAAGCCTGGTTTCTCAACTCTTTCTGCAAGAATGTACTCTTTAAGCCATATCTCAAACTGGTGGGTCAAACTGAACAACCAATATGTCAATTTGAAAAAAGGAAAATTAAAAAAATGTCAATGACTTATAGTCTGGGTCAGAAACGCTGACAAATGTAAAGAAATACCTACAGGTGAAAAAAGACGATCTACAAGCTCTGTGTGCCGCGTCATGACGCACCACATCCAGATCCAGACGCGCCGCAGCCAATCAGCGGTCTATAATATAATATCACAACACTTACTATAGCCTAGATATAAGGCTATTCTTCCCATTCGAAAATGGGGGGGGGGGGGGGGGCGAACATTCCCAAATGTTCGCCCCCCAGAATCAGGACGATAGGGTCCAAGTGGTTAAAGGGACTCTGAGGCTCTCACTGTGTGCGTGCGTGTGTGCGCACGTGTGTTTGTGCGTGTGTGTGTGTGTGTGTGTGTGTCTGTGCGTGCGTGTGTCTGTGCTGTGGTGAGATGTGTTATGTTTTTTCCATGAGAGAGAGAGAGAGAGAGAGAGAGAGAGAGAGAGAGAGAGAGAGAGGGGGAGAGAGAGAGAGGGAGAGAGAGAGAGAGTCATGTGAGGGAATCGGAGCTACCATGTAATGTGGTCGTTTTTTTCATCTCTATATCAATGTCTGTCTGGTTCACATTCTGACCATGTGTACACAGTCAAACGCTATATGTACTAAAGTAAATTCATTTTTTAATTTCAATGCTTTGCTGTATTGAAATTTAGGACGTAACAGAGGGAAAAAAAGAGCAGATCTACAAGCTCACAATGCATCACGGTGTGACGCCGTTGTGAGCTTGTAGATCGGCTCTTTTCACTATTATCAGTGAAAGGTCCCAAGAGTCCCTTCCTAGAAACGTAGTGTGTTTGGAATTCAACAGAGTGAAAGTCACGTGCTTGCAAAACAAGACAAAAAGCAGCCTACAGTAGGCTATAGTCAAGTAAATGCATTTGGTTTTGCTATGCACCGTTGGTCAAATCCTTCAACCGGTGGTCCGGGGACCACCAGTGGTCCTTGAGAGGGTTCCAGGTAGTCCCCGCAGCTAAATGATGGAGAGTTGGTAACTAAATGGACCCCTGTGTATATCTTTAACTCTTGAGAGCGTGAAATGAAACCAAATGGACCCGTACGGGTCCATTTGGTTTGGTTTCACGCTCTCAAGAGTTAATTATTGTTAAACATCTGAATTACCTGATTTTCAAGAATCTACACACATTAGAGAATGTAGAAGAATTGTTATTTTGATCAACGCATGCTTAAAGTGAATGGCAAATCGACTCGAGTGGCAAAGCAACAGGCAAAGTGAGTTTAACATTGTTTAACGTTGTTTAATGCAATCAGATAGGACTTTTCTATTTGGATGTATGGGCTGTCATGGCCAGAAAGTAGTTTTTTGCCACTCAGTAGGC
Organism: Electrona antarctica; assembly: GCF_951216825.1. Taxonomy (NCBI): domain Eukaryota; kingdom Metazoa; phylum Chordata; class Actinopteri; order Myctophiformes; family Myctophidae; genus Electrona; species Electrona antarctica. Next base: position 3,605,715 of record NC_136798.1, on the reverse strand, counting down.
GTTCTTGCATAACTTCCGGGTTTGATGATGATGTCACGTGCATACCCTCTATACAGCATGGAAAACAAACAAACACATCTTTTCTTTTTTTTTCAACAATGTATTTATTTTCCTTTTTTACACACAAATGACAATACAAATATACAAAAAAACAACAACAATGAACAGTACAAGACAATTACTGATATAAAGAAAGCAAAACAACAATAACCAAAAAAAACAAAAACAAAACAACAACAACAGCACTACTCCTCTTCAGCTCCATCCATTAAATAACAAACACATCTTTAGTTTTGGCTAAACCTCATCAAATGGTGGGTTCGTGGCTAAAATGCAGAATAAATAGTGGGCCCTGGTATCAACATGGTTGAAAACCACATGAAGTGTCTCTGCTCTGGGCAGGTCCTAATAATAGGCAAACATTGCGATTGCACAAACTCGCAAGTCGCAATGAATGGCGTCTCGTTGCGTATAGCAGCAGCACCATAATGAGCTTCAATAGCATATCGCCGAATCGGGCCTATAGAGCGTCGCAGTCCCCAAGTGAGACGTGCTAGGTACTAAACATCATCTTCATCATCATTATCATCACAGTTTTTGAGTGGTGCAACCACTCCAAGTAACAGCAAATCCCTACTGTATGTCCGTTTAGAGTACCAGTAGGGGCAAAAGTGGCGTGTTGCACTGTTGCCTGCTAATGAGAGAGAGAGAGAGAGAGAGGGGAGTTGCACCACTCAGTTCACACGGGTGTGATTTTTTACCTTCTTCCGGCAGCATTGAATGCTCAGATCGAGGCAGGGACAAAGGAGTATTTGTACCTGTTTTTTGTTCTCCTATATATAATATAGGGACACACAAGCGAAGACCAGATGGTAGCAGCATATAGTCTGAACTGAGTGGGTGGGCACTATGTGAGCGGACGGACAGGGGCTTTTTGGAGCAGCTGTCTATCATAAAAGAAATCAAGGCTCTCCAATTGGATGCCAGTCATTTTAGAAGCAGTTTTCACAATTCTCCCTAGGGAATTCTTTATCCTTGATAACGAGGTTACCGTATACCAACAGAGAGAAAGGAGAAAGAAATGACTGAATGTATGTATGGCACTATAGAACAGTTTGGAAAAGTAAGTGGGCGGAGGAACGTCACCCCCGGAAACATGAAAATATTTTAACTTTGGACGACATCGTCCGGCGATAGCCAATCGAATTCACGTGTTGCTTTGTTTACCCTCCGTACCAACCAATAGGAGGACATGTAATGACAGCAGGAACGCCCATTTGTATTGCACAGAGTCGCCGTTGTTTTCCCGCTGTTAAAACGCACTGTTACACCAGTGTCCATTTTGGTTCCAGCCGTTCCATCGGTTGAACTTGTTGTACGCCGCGTGTGCACCGTGCGCGTGTGTGTGCACCGCGTGTGTGCACCGCGTGTGCGCGTGTGCACCGCGTGTGCGTGTGTGCACCGTGTGTGCGTGTGTACACCGTGTGCATGCTTTTCCAATGAAATGAACACTGACCATGTGAATGTGCAGTCTGTTGCTCACTGAAGAGCAGTTGCATGTTGAGGTGCATTCATTAATATATCTGTGTGCTTTCTGTAAGATTATATGCGTGTGTGTGTGTGTGTGTGTGTGTGTGTGTGTGTGTGTGTGTGTGTGTGTGTGTGTGTGTGTGTGCGTGTGCGTACGCGCGTGCGTGCGTGAGTGCATTCGTGTCTGTGTGTGTGTGGTCAGCATTGGACCCGTATAGGTTTCTCCCAGTTGTTTTTTTAATCACACTCATCAGATTAGCTGAGCAGACTGAGGGCAGTCGAGGCCAAACGCTTTACAATTAACAGCGCTGGACTCCCTCAAACACACGCGTGCGCAGCCAAGCACGCACACACACATCCATCAGTGACTTTTCATTTGTCTCTATTGACTAAATAGAGACCCCCCCCACAGAGACACACACACACTCTCACAGACGCACACACATTCTCACTCACTTATAGACAATCACAGACACACACACACACACACACACACACACACACACACACACACACACACACACACACACACACACATTACACTAAAGTGATGTACTTTTCTGAACGTACCTGACTGTTCTACTTGTTCTATTATTTGCCTTTACTCACTAGTTATTATAGGCATTACTCTGTCTCATTGTATTTCAAGTATGTTGTGAAAGCCGTATAGGCTAGTCATCGCCACAATGTTGATTGATTTTGAGTTATTTGGTCAGAAACATTGTGATACAGTAACTTGATTTGGTATCACCAGAGCCTAGTACATGCAGTAAAACCACTTCAGCAGCAATGTCGCAATGTTGTATAAATTTCAAGGTTTCCTTGTTTGACTAACTGCTAACTGCCTTCACCCTCCATAGCATGCTCCTGCCATGTGAGGTTTTTAGGTATTCCTTTTCAGTTTAACCCATTTCGACCGAGACCGATTCTACAAATTGTCTTCTAAATCATGACAGTTTTCTGAAAAACCCTATATGTTTATGTAGTTCTCAAACTATTTCATGTCAAGGACCCCAAATAATATCTGTAATTCATGGCCTCCGACCCCCATCTCAAAATATGTTTTTTCCAGGGACCCCCCCCAGAAGCAAAGATTTTAGTTAAAAACGTTTGCTGTGACATAATATATATTCAAAGATTTGTGACGCTATTTTCACAATTTTTCAAAAATAGCAGACCTACAAGCTCGTAGCGCGGCACTCGGTGCCGCGCTATGAGCTTGTAGATCTGCTATTTTTCAATAGCTAAAGTATAACATAATGCAAAAGGGGTTTCCGTACTGAATGGCTTAATGAACTCATGGGCGTGATAGAAGCCCTCTCTAATTGTCTGAAACTCATCTCCCTCCCGGACCCTTTTTGAATGGAGCAACTTCCCTGCGCTGTTCCTTTTCGCTCGGAGCAATCGCTGCCTCCTGTTGTTCTCTGGTTTCTCAGATTGTCTGTATTGTTGTGGTGGGTTAATGGAGAGACCAATGGCTTCTAATTTTAGCACCCTGTTTGTCTCTTTTTCTCTCCCTGGGCACTCTAACCTTTTTCCTTTTTAGACGAGAACACTGAAAGAGAGAGAAAAGTGCTGTCACACGATACATCAGGTGCAAGAAACTATAGGGCCTTGTGTGTGTGTGTGTGTGTGTGTGTGCGCGCGTGTGCGCGCGTGCGTGCGCAGGGGGTGTGTGTGTACTTGTATTACTATATTTGTGAGGGCCGAATGTCTCCACAAGTATAGTAGAATTTGAGAAATAGACACCAGGACAAATTTCCTCGTCCTCAAGAGCAATGGTAAAAAAAAGAAGGAATAGGCGTTTACTTTAAAGGTTAGGTTTAGGGCTTAGGGATAACGTTTTGCAACGCGACACGTGAGCTTGTATAGATCTACTATTTCCAGCTTCAGGATTAGAGTAAAAAACACAAACGTGCGTGTGTTGTGTCTGTGTGTCTGTGTGTTTTGCGTGCCCGTGTATGTGCATGCATGCGCATGCATGCATGCACCGGAAATGGGTGTGTGTAAAATGGGTCTGTGTGTGTATGCGTATGCATGTGTGTGTATTGACCTCTGTCCGCTCAGCACGTCGCCAGGCCCAACACGCAGCAAAAGAAGTGTAGTGACATTCAGAGCCCTTTTCCGCACCGGTTGGTTCCCAATGGGAACCGCTTCAGTTCTTTTTGGTTCTTAGTCCATGAGCCAGAGCTCCAAAATTGGAACGTTAATTATGAATTGAGTGGGCAAAAACTATACCTGTATTCAATTGTTTATAGGATCAATATAAGTACATTCATATATAACCCTTCCACAGTAGTAGCTTTTTCACATTTTAATTTTTTTGCATATTTTCCTATGTAATGCCTAATTTACACATTTTAAAAAGAAATAACATTTGTAATACAATAAATCATTGTCTCCGTGTTCGTAATCAACTGGGGAAGTTTCATGGTGATAACAATGTAATATAGGTATGGTTTTGCCCACTCAATTCATAATTATTAATGTTGCAATTTTGGAGCTCTGGCTCATGGACTATAAGAACCACAAAAGAA